>NW_027413480.1:0-300714 GCF_048544455.1 Silene latifolia | reverse complement strand
ATTTACCTTGAACTTGCTTCCATCTTCCGCCTTGAGTTCGAAATCTCCATATTTTCCAACTTCGGTTATCACATAGGGACCCATCCATCTAGAGTTCAATTTTCCCGGAAAGAGTCGGTAGCTGGAATTGAATAGAAGGACTTTGTCTCCCTTGTGCAAGGCCTTTTGTCTAATTCTTTTATCATGAAGCAATTTTGTTCTTTCTTTGTAAATCTTTGCATTCTCATAGGATTGTAGTCGGAATTCCTCCAACTCTTGGATTTGAATCATCCTCCTTTGACCGCTCAATTTGAGATCAAGATTAAGTGCTCGGATTGCCCAATAAGCTTTGTACTCCAATTCGATTGGCAAATGACATGCTTTTCCATAGACAAGCTTGTAGGGGGAGGCTTCTATGGGAGTCTTATAGGCCGTCCTATAAGCCCAAAGAGCATCATCAAGCTTTGTGCTCCAATCTTTCCGAGTCTTGTTCACAACTTTTTCAAGGATTTGCTTGATCTCTCTATTTGAAATTTCCACTTGACCGCTTGTTTGAGGATGATATCCCAAGCCGGTTCGATGTTGAACACCATATTTGGTCAAAAGGGATGCAAGCTTCTTCTCATGGAAATGCGTTCCTCCATCACTAATGATCGCTCTAGGAACTCCAAATCTTGGGAAAATTATCTTCTTGAAAAGCTTGGTGACCGTTTTTGCATCATCATTTGGGGTGGCAATTGCCTCCACCCACTTTGAAACATAATCTACGGCCACAAGGATGTACTTATTCCCATTGGATGTCACAAAGGGCCCTTGGTAGTCGATTCCCCAAACATCAAAGATCTCTACCTCTAGAATGCCCCTTTGTGGCATTTCGTTCCTCCAAGATATATTCCCCGTTCTTTGATAAGCATCGCAATGAATGATGAATTCTCTTGTATCTTGAAACATTGTAGGCCAATAGAAGCCCGATTGGAGAATTTTTGCAACGGTTCTCCTTGCTCCATGGTGCCCACCGTAGGGTGATGAATGACATCCTTCCAAGATTCCTTGGATTTCCCATTGAGGGATGCATCTCCGGTAGAGCCCATCACTACACTCCTTGTAAAGGTTTGGGTCATCCCAAAAGTACCTCTTCACTTCGAATAGGAATCTCTTCCTTTGGTTGTGGTTCAAATTTGGAGGGAGCACTTTTCCAACAATATAATTGGCATAATCGGCAAACCATGGAGTGATGTGCCTTTCAAGTTGAGTTTGAATAGCCATCACAATATCATCGGGAAATGAGTCATTGATCGGGGTTTCTCCATTTTCATCATGAAACCGGATCCTTGACAAGTGATCCGCCACTACATTCTCGGCTCCTTTCTTGTCTCTTATTTCCAAGTCAAATTCTTGAAGAAGCAAAATCCATCCCAACAATCTTGGTTTTGCCTCCTTCTTTATCAAGAGATGTCGGAGAGCACGGTGATCCGAAAATACAATCACCTTGGATCCAAGCAAGTAGGAACGGAATTTATCCAAAGCATAAACAATGGCAAGAAGCTCCTTTTCAGTTGTATCATAATTCACTTGAGAGGGGTCGAGGGTCTTGCTTATGTAATAGATGGCGTGAAGAGCTCTCCCTACCCGTTGGCCAAGAACCGCTCCAACGGCGTAGTTGCTACCGTCACACATAATCTCGAAAGGTAACTCCCAATTCGGGGGTTGAATGATTGGTGCCGAGATTAATGCTTCTTTGATTCTATTAAAAGCTTCAACACACTCGTCATTAAATTGGAAATGGGCATCTTTAAGCAAAAGTTGAGTGAGGGGTTTTGCTATTTTCGAAAAATCCTTTATGAAACGACGATAAAAACCCGCGTGACCGAGAAAACTTCTCACCCCTCTAACATTCACGGGAGGTGGGAGTTTCTCTATCACCTCAACTTTAGCTTTATCGACCTCGATGCCCTTTTCCGAAATCAAATGACCCAAAACAATTCCTTCATTGACCATGAAGTGACACTTTTCCCAATTTAAAACAAGGCTAACATCTTCACACTTTTGCAACACAAGAGAAAGATTATGCAAACATGAGTCAAAGTCCTTTCCATAAACACTAAAATCATCCATAAAAACTTCCATTATTGGCTCTAAGTAATCGGAGAAGACACTCATCATGCATCTTTGGAAGGTGGCGGGGGCATTACATAATCCAAAAGGCATCCTCCTATATGCAAAAGTGCCATAAGGGCATGTGAAGGTGGTCTTATGTTGGTCATCCGGGTGTATAGGGATTTGGAAGAATCCCGAATACCCGTCAAGGTAACAAAAGAATTTGTTGGAGGCTAACCTCTCAAGCATTTGGTCAATGAATGGTAAGGGGAAGTGATCTTTTCTTGTTGCGGAGTTTAATTTCCGATAGTCAATGCACATACGCCAACCGGTGATCATTCTTGTGGGTATTAATTCATTCTTTTCATTTGTCACTACCGTGGTACCTCCTTTCTTAGGTACCACTTGGACGGGGCTAACCCACAAAGAATCCGATATGGGATATATGATTCCCGCATCAAGTAGTTTCATGACTTCTCCTTTGACAACTTCTTGCATGTGGGGGTTCAATCTTCTTTGGGGTTGAATGGTAGGTCTATGGTCTTCCTCTAGATGAATTCTATGCATGCAAAAGTTGGGACTTATCCCCTTAAGTTCATCTAGACTATAACCTATAGCCTTCTCATGTTGTTTCAACACATCAAGCAACTTTCCCAATTGGTCATCATCAAGTCTATCATTAACTATCACGGGTTTGGTCTTTGATTCATCAAGGTAAGCATATTTCAAATTTGGGGGAAGGGGTTTCAAAGTAGGAGTTTGTACCTTACTTTCCTCCTTTGGAGTTTCATTGAGAATTTGCTCCATCTCCATTAGACATTCCATTCTCATAGCATACTCAACTTCACTTTCATCAACCTCATCATATTCAAATCCCATGATGGGTTCCTCTTGCTCTTGAGCTTGTAAAATATACTCTAGGATGGATTGCTCATCCTCTATGGGTTGACATGCTTCCACTAGAATATTATGCACTAATTCGGATTGTGCACGAGTAAGTTCCTTGTTAGCTAGAGCGGCCTCAAAGAGATCCACCTCCAACTCCCAATACATGCTCTTAGCCTCACTTGCTTCCAAGGCTTCCAATGCTTGCATGGGATCCTTGAAGTAAGGGATACTCAAGTGGTCCTCTACAAAACAATCTATGAAATCCATCTCGCAAAATATCAAACAACTTGAAAACGATTAGAGCAAACCTTGAGGAGTTTTATTTCCCCAAGGCAAAGAAAGACACAACTAATAACAATAAAAAGAAATCTAAATCAAGTAAACACCGTCCCCGGCAACGGCGCCATTTTTTATGGGAGTCCGTTTCGTGTTCACAAATTAAGATGTGGTTGTTGGGTCACGGTCGAATCAAAACACAATTTATAGCTTCACAAACAACTCTACAATTAGTAAAGAGGCAAGTAAAGGTCGGATCCCAAGGGACGGGTATTGAAATGAGATTTCTATTGCAACTAGTGATGTCTAAGGGGTGTCACAAATTGGGTTGATGTAGAAGGTCACTAAACTAAAATAGCAATGAAAATAAACTAGCAAGATGAATTAAAAAGGGGTGTAAACAAATGATTAAAAGCACTAGGGTGTCATGGGATCATAGGGGAATCATGGGACATGATCATACAAACATGTTCTCAAATTATGAGCAAGCAATTATTGTTGTGATGGATTGAGTTGGGTTATATCTTACAATCCTAGGAAAGTTTGGGTCCCGGAGCCGAATCGATTAGATTGTACAACACCTACAAGTTGACTTAATCTTCCCTACACAACAACATGCATGGTCTAATGAGACTCGAGTTGGGTTATGTCTTACAAGTCTCATTGAAAAGATAGGTGATGGTGGTAAATGCAAGGATTCATAGGCTTAGCATTTCATCAAATATAACATGTGCATGAGTTGAGATCAAAACAAGCAAGCAAATAAAACATGAAAGCATATTAATTTAAGCATGAATCATTCCCCATGTTGGTTTCCCCTAATCACCCATTAACCCTAGCTAAGAGACTACTCACTCATTATCATGTTGATCATGCTAGCAAGGTTGTCAATCATACCAACAATACGAAACATGATGAATAAATGAAAGTAATTAACAATAATTAAAAAGGGATTAAGAGAATTATACCTACTAATGATTCCAATAATAAAGCAAAGATAAAAGAAGTACTTGAATGCTTGATTGAGAGGTTGTCAATCTCCCAATAATAACCCAAATAATCTTCAATTACCCAAATTAAAGGATGAACAAAAGAGAGATTAAGGAAATAAAACTTGTATTAGAACTTGATTAATTGTTGATTACAAAACTAAAGAGAGATTTGATTGATATTAACTACTCTAATTATTGATAAGAAGAACATGCTCCTCTAATTAGACTAATGGGGTATTTATAGTGGAAATTAGGGAGGATGCATTAGGGTTAACTAAGGGCTAAACTAGTAATTACACTTTTTAGATTGAGCAAGGAGGAGCCGGTATTTTTCGAGAGAAGGGCTTCTTTCTTTGTAGCTTGGAGAAGAGGAAATCGTGCTATGCTGGAATCCGGGCGGAATAAGGTCGGGACGGGCGGAATCTGGCGTTGGAATCCGAGCGGATTCAAGGGAATCCGGTCGGATTGTGGAGGTGGAATCCGAGCGGAATGGTGCAAAGCCGCACGGATTCTGCAGCTGCGGGACGGACGGATTGGTGACAATCCGCTCGAATTGTCACTCAGCAACATATCTTCTCTTTTCTTCCCTTTTCTTCATAAATTCCTTGGGGATTTCCTTGGGGACTCAAGGATCCTTTCTCAACATTGCTCTTCTATTATAATATGTACAAAGGCCTTCTAATCTTGTCTCTCCTTGATGCTTGGTCATTGAATTCGATCAATTTAGTCTCGTTGTGCCATGAAAATGCAAGATTCTTATTCCTTTCCTACCAAGGGATCAAAATCTCAAAGAATATGTAAAACAAAGAACTAAAGATAAGAAATGACCCAAATATGCACTAAAAAGCATGGGAACAAGGCTAATTCGGGGGCTAAATATGCGCTAATTATGGTCACATCAGCAATCCGCTCGGATTCTCTTACAGCTTCTTCCATTCTTCTTTTCTTCCTTTCTCTTCATAAAATCCTTGAGGATTTCCTCGGGGATGTAAGGATCTTTTCTCATCATTGCCCATCTACTATAGTATGTACAAAGGCCTTCTAGTCTTGTCTTCTCTTTGATGCTTGGTCATTGAATTCAATCAAGTTAGCTTCATTTTGCCATGAAAATGCAAGGTTTGCACTCCTTTCCTACCAAGGGATCAAAACCTCAAAGAATATGCAAAACAAAGGACTAAAGACAATAAATGACCCAAATATGCACTAAAAAGCATGGGAACAAGGCTAATTCGGGGGCTAAATATGCTCAAATTATGGTCACATCACGTTCTTTAAGTGGGGGTGTGTAATACTCCACTGAATCGAAGACGTTATTCGGGTGGGGTAGCTCCTTGAAGAGGTCCATTAATTGGCTTAAAATCTGACTAGTGCTTAAAAGGATTGAAAGTACTACTCTTATCAACAAAGTGTACTTTCTTTTCTGGTTATCCATGCGAGAGAACTCCACGGTTAAGCGTGCTTGGCTGAGAGTAGTCTTAGGATGGGTGACCTCCTGGGAAGGTTCCCGGGATGCGCATGAGTGAGGAATGCGCTGGAAAGGACCCGTGTTGTGGACATAGGCCGCCCACGCCGCGCGCATCCGCACGTTGTGTGTGTTTGAGGCGGCGACACTTCTCCCACGAAACCTTGGATTGACAAAGCACATCATGGCTACCAATGTATGAGGCACTGAAACCGGTAAAAGGTTGAATAAGCCTGCATTTGTGGAGTCGCCACCAATTTTTATGGGAAATTGGAATCGTTCGAATACCTCGTGCCATGTCAAGACGCAAAGTAGTGACATGAACACTAAGAACTCGTTACCCTTAGCATTCTATGTCTAGAATGACTCTCGTGGATGCCAATGAACACGGATGTTCACAGAGATCTGGAGTAAGGGGTGAGGGTACGTATTAGGAAGTCGTTTTACTGAACACCTAATCCCGCCCGCCTCGATAGCGGTCGCTACTAATGATTAGGGAATTTATTCATATTTAATATGTCATCGATTATATGCATGCAATGCAACATCCACAGATTAATCCTAGCATGTGAATTAAACTAAGTCGGTGAGC
This sequence comes from Silene latifolia, assembly GCF_048544455.1. Lineage (NCBI taxonomy): Eukaryota > Viridiplantae > Streptophyta > Magnoliopsida > Caryophyllales > Caryophyllaceae > Silene > Silene latifolia. The sequence continues at coordinate 294,428 of NW_027413480.1, read as the reverse complement.
AAATAATTTAGCAATTAATAATGTCGGATTGGGATTTAGAATTGATTACACGTGAAAGACAAGTAAATGAATCATACATAAATAATAAATACGATAAATAAATAACGATAATTGAAATTACAATGAATTACAATGGTTTAATTGATTTACGTCAAAAGTACACTCAAGACGGAATTTTGAAGATGTAAGGGAAAATAAAAGGGTAGAAATTAAAGTAACAAAATAGGTCAGATTAGGGAGAATATTACAACTATTAGTTAATTTAAACACGTAATTAAAGGCTACATCAAAGCGAGAAAAGAAAGTTAGGGACAGAATCATCTCAGAACAGGCGCACGCAGCATCTGTTGCATCCCTTGGAAGAGGCGCAGCTATTCCTGCGTCTATTCTTGAGTTAAGCTCTGTCTGTGAATTCAGAACCGCGGTCTGTTAATGTTCGTTGGAGTGTTTAGGTCAATTATTGATATTAGACTCAAGTGGAAGTGATTTAGCGGATTAACTACATCTGACAACGTCATAAAAGCTATTAAAACGAATTAAAACGAGTAGAACGAATTAGATTTGAGTTATATGTATTTACGGTGTCGGAATTACAAAAGGAACGAACTTTGAACCCGAAAATCGAATAGAACTTGATAAACTGAAAATAAATAAAGAAATTATGTACAAAAGACGAATCCTAGAAACATGATATGGACAAATTGAGCTTCTAAAATCCGGGTTTATATACTGAGGAATGAGAGAAATCAAGAAAATAAGACGAAAGGAACGAAACAAAGGAAACCCGAGGAAGAAGAAGAAGAAGATCAGGAGCAGCGGCAGCCTCTGGAAGAGGCGCAGCATATGCTGCGACCCTTGGAAGAGGCGCAGCTGTTGCCGCGTTTCTTCTCGACGTCTGGTTTCCACTGTTACGTAAAAACAGTTTTATAAAAGGGCTTTTTAAATCAGTTTTAAATATACTTTTGACGTAAGCCTTACATTAATTAGTACAAAAATAAAATACAATAAATAAAGATTGGATTTACACCCTCAGACTTACATGTTTGACGGAACGAGATTAACTAAGTTAACGTTAGTGATTGCTTGACTCGAATGTATGTAGAAAGTGCCCCTATTGGAGGATTTTAGATTAATAAATTGATGTGTAGTGGTCAAATTGGTCGGTCATGCAACGTGACTGGTGTTCAGAATGATCTGAGCTTACGTGGTCGATTGATCAAGCACGTAGGCGTCAAAATCTTAGAGCAAGGTCTAGAATGCAAAGAGAGAAAAGAAGGGCGGACACTCGCGTGAAAAATATGGAGACCGAAAGTCTCTATTTATACCAAAAAATGTGAAGAGTTTTTGAATGACACAAACTTTAGAAAGAAATCACGGAACTATTTCGTAAACAGCCAAAACGGGCTGGAGAAGAGGCGCAGTAGCTGTTGCGGTCCTTCCAAGAGGCGCAGCACCTGCTGCGTTATTTCCCCAGAGGTTTCCTCCTCCGGAAGAAAGATTTCCGCGTTTCTATTATGGAATTGCGGTAGATCTCTACTTCCTTATTCTGTAAAATATGATATATGGAAGACATTTTACCAAAGATATAAAATTTAATTAGGAATAAATATCTGAAATATTCTAGAACATTCCGACTCGGCATTTTAAACGGTTTCTTAGAAAATGAAGCGATTTTTGACCCGGACTCCAAATGAACTCTAATTACTGTCAAAATGACTGTATCGGTGCGTAGATGACGACCAAGGGGTAGACACAATTTTTTGAGCTATCACCTGACGATAAACTTACGGACTGTCATAAATTGTCCCGCGTACCAAACATGCAGCCCAATCATCACTGGGTGGTTGGCGGAACGTGTAGAAATGAGGTATCTACAGAGCCCCCACTTTGACTGAGGCTTGGACAAGGCGAAAGTCAAGGTATAGCCATCAGGCCAATCGAAGATTACAACCTGCCGACTATGGCGACGCGAGGCGGCTCAAGGGGTCTGACCCAAGGACCTGTCGTTGAGAACATTTTAGAGTCTGTCGGCTATCGGGGAGGGTAGTTTAAAGTCCATTAGACTACGTGAGGAAGCTCGCCAGCCATAAGAAGAAATCATACCTGAGAATCTCCTGGTGAAACGGGACTGAAGGCGCTTCGGCGAAACTCTTGGTCTGAAGGTAACTCGATGTCTGAAGGCATTGGATTACCTGAAAGGCTGGAGAATTATCTGAAAGATAAAAGATTATCTGAAAGAACTGAAGGATTTGAAGAGTCAGCAGGATGTCGGAAGAACTGCTAGAGAACCTGCTTGCGTTGGTCTTCAAGCGAACTCTGCTTCTGAGAAGTACGTGGACTGTGAATGGCAACGAAATCTCGCTCGGGGAACATATAATGTCTTGATTGTCAACGGCAGCACTGCAAAATATTGCTGGAGAATTATTTATCGACGACTAGGAACATCTTGATCATCATAAGCAACACTGAAAAATATTGCCGGGAAACATATGGATGACTCTGTCTGGATTGAATCATTCAAAGGAGATCTGCTTGCATCTGCTTTCAAATAAACTACGCTTCTTGAGAAGTGCATTGGCTGTCATGAACTCTCGTTGGGAAAATAAATATATTGACAAAGGTATGTCTTAAACACCGTCGAGGAAAATGAAGAAACTTGACTGATAGTGGCGCGTCCTAAGCACCACTGAAAATCCGCTCGGTTGTTGCAAGCGAAATCCTGATAATAAAGGACGAGCCCGTGAACTGGGTTCAACAAAATCCTTCCTGGGAAACAAAATGCCGTGACGGTTTTGTAGTCCGTTTAGAGAAATGCGGGTTTGGACGATAAGTACGCCCAAATGAACCAAATGTATGATATAAGATGTCGGAGAAGAGGCGCACAAAACTTTGGCCCACAAACAACAAACTTATAACGGATTTTCAAAATTTGAGCTGGAAAGTCAATGAGGAACAGGCGCAGAAAGAGCTGCGGCATTTGGAAGGGGCGCAGTTAGTGCTGCCTCTTTTCTTGGGCTTGTCCCTGTCTGGGTAAAAACCCGATAAACCGTGTGTCATTTCATAATTACAAAACACAAATTCTTCTCAAAGTCTCTCAAATTCCAACCAAAAACCGTGGGTCATTTCATAATTACAAATTCTTCTCAAATTCTCTCAAATTCCAACCAATAACTAATCGAGGTATGTATCTTATTCTTGCTTTAATTCGCGTTTTTGCTTGAATTTGGGCCGAAAAATTAGGGTTCTTCTCCCTTTTATGTCGAAAATTTGAGGCTTTTGCCTCCAATGAATTTGCTTGATAAAATTGACATTAGAAATGGGTAATTGGCAATGTTAGGAACATAACCATGTATTCTTTTTGAATTTTCGTCTTGTATTGAGCATTTGGGCGAAAAATGAGACGGTTTCTCAGCTGTTTCGAAAATTGCTTCGAAAATAACCTTTAGGATTGTCCATTTTTGATGAAACTTGGTGTTTTTAAACCCTTGTGTAATGGGTAAACTTGCTACCATGCCGAATTTTTGATTTGTGACAACTCTTTCAGGACACTTTTTAGGGCATAATCGCTATTATAACGAAATGCTGCTGAAATTTCGACTAAAACCCGCAACTAGGCTTGAACTTAGACTTGACTTGTGTAGAAAATGGCCAAGGAGATTTGCGTAGGATGCTGCTTCGACCCATTTGGTAAAATAGTCGATAGCTACCAAAATGAAACAGTGACCTCCTGTTCCAGCTGAAGTGATCTTCCCAATGATGTCTATTTCCCAAGCAGAAAATGGCCAAGGAGATGTCATGGTGTAAAGCATTAAAGGAGGGACATGTTGCACATTCCCGAAGATTTAGCAATTGTTGCAATGTCTGACGTATTTAATACAATCCGACTCCATCGTCGTCCAGTAATATCATAGACTTGTGATTTTATTTGCCATCATGGGCCACTCCATCGTGAACTTCTTCCATCACTTTTCGTGCATGTGAATGATCAAGGCAACGGAAGACGACACCAAGAGGTGTTCTTTTGTACAATTCTCCCTGCATGAAGAGGTATTGAGAGGCTAGTATGCGTATGGCATGTTGTCCCCTCTTATCCATATCTGGTGGGTATGTACCATTAAGTTTGAAGTTTAGAATGTTTTGGAACCAAGGTTCCTCTGGGCTTTCTTCTTCATCTGTAAGGAGGTGTACGTAGGCCGGTTCTGACCGCCGTTCGATGCATAAAGGCATTTCAACCATGTTACCTGGCATATTAATCAAAGATGCAAGTTTTTCAAGAGCGTCTGCGAATTGATTATCTTTAGGTGGTAGGTGTAGGTAAGTGACATGATCGAGGAATTGGGCAACTTAATCTATCCTAGCCTGATAGGGTGCCAGACTTTCACTTCGAATTTTCCAAGATCCTGTAACTTGGTTAATGATCAAGGATGAGTCTTCGTGAACTCGAAGATTCTTAATGCCTAAGCTTACTGCTGCCTGCAGACCAATGAGGCAAGCTTCATATTCTGTTGTGTTATTCGTCACCTCGAAGTCGAGTTTGACAGAAAGTGGTGTATGCTCGCCTTCAGGAGAAATGAGCAACACTCCTATTCCAAACCCTCTTAAATTCGATGCCCCATCAAAATAAAGGTCCCACGAGTATACACTGGTCTGTAGGATGTCCTCGTCTGAAAATGACCATGTGACTATCGCTTGGGTATCGTTGATAGGTTTATTTGCGAAAAATTCGGCAACAGCGCGCCCCTTTATGACTTTCAATGGTACGTACTTGAGATCAAACTCTGAGAGCATTAAGGTACACCTTGCCAAACGTCCGTTGAGAACGGGTTTCTCGAAGAGGTATTTGACGGGATCGATTTTAGAATACACCTTGACAGAGAAGCTAAGCATGTAGTGGGCGTAGCTTCTTTGTCACCCACACAAGAGTCAGGCATGTCTTTTCGAGAGGTGTGTACTTACACTAGTATTCTAAGAACTTCTTACCCAGGTAGAAGATAGCTCTTTCTTCTTTTCCGACAGTTTGTGCAAGCATAGCCCTCATGGCTGTTTCAATGACTGTGAGATATAAACTAAGAGGTTGATCTCGTTGGGGAGGCATTAGCACTGGTGGCTTAGCCAGTATCTCCTTAATCCTGTCAAACGCCTTTTGACAGTCGTCGTCCCATATGGTATGATCTGTTTTCTTGAGCTTTTCGAAAATAGGTTCGCAGATCATAGTGAGCTTTGATATGAATCGGCTTATATACTGCACTTTGCCTAGAAATCCTTTAACCTCCTTCTCTATCTGGGGTTGTGGCATTTCAATTAAAGCTTTGATCTTGGATTGATCAATTTCTATTCCCCTCTAGCTGACGACATATCCCAGAAGCTTGCCTGAAGTTACTCCGAACGCACATTTCTGAAGGTTGAGCCTCATAATGTACTTGCAGAGTCTTAGGAAGATTTTGCGAAGATTATCAATATGACCCTTCCTATCTTTGTATTTAACAAACATATCATCCACGTACACTTCTATTTCTTTATGCATCATGTCATGTAGCACTGTGGTCGTAGTGCGTTGATATGTAGCTCCAATATTGATTAGCGCGAATGACATAACAGTATAACAATATGTGCCCCACTGAGTGACAAAGGCTGTCTTATGCATATCTTCTATTGCCATTTTAATTTGATTATACCCTACATACCCGTCCATGAAGGATAACAATGCGTGATCTGCTGTATTATCTACCAATATGTCGATGTGTGGAAGAGGGAAGTCGTCCTTGGGACTCGCTTTGTTCAAGTCTCTGAAATCAACACAAACTCGGATTCGCCCATCCTTTTTAGGTACGGGGACTATGTTAGCCACCCAATCTGAATACTCGGAAACTTTGATGAACTCGGCTTTGAATTTTTTATCGACTTCTTCTATGATCTTAAGAACCCACTCAGTCCTCATCCGATGAAGCTTCTGTTTTACAGGATTGAAACCTGGTTTGATTGTAATACGATGTTCTGCAATATCCCTGTCGATCCCTGGCATGTCCTTGTAAGACCAAGCGAAAACGTCATTGAACTCGTGTAGGATGTCGATGATATTTGCCCTTTCAGTTGGGTTCAGGGTCGTCCCTATCCTAAGTTATTGGGTTTCTAATTCGGTTCCTATGTTTATGGGTTCGGTGTTCTCTATAACTGGTGCCCCTTCCCCCTCTTGTAGTATATCTTTAATTATACATGGAGGTAATTCGAGTGAGTCTGGGTTAGGATCATCCTCCTTATCATCGTAAATAGAATTGCATTCAGAAAAACACAAGGAGTAAGCAGAATCTGATTTATTCATATTAAATTTTGAAAAGAGCTGAAACAAAGAAGTTATCTGTTCATTAGTCAGTGGCGGTAAAGGGACAGCTGCTTGGACATTTCCCAAGCTGCTATGACTATGTGACGCTATGCTAGGAGAACCAATGGGATGGGGAGTGACGATAGAAGAAGACTCTCTAGCGACTTCTCTAGACTCAGACTCTGATTCCGACTCTGACTCGAATTCGTTTTCTTCGGGTTCTCCTTTGAACATCTCTCCTTCTCCAGTAGTGACCTTGAAGAGATTTCCTTGGTTGCTAGTCCATTTGATCGACTATCTCCATCCTTTCTGTTGATTCGAGCTGGTGTCGGTTATTTGCGTTGTCGGGTTGAGATGGTCATCTTGAAGTATCATGGTAATGATCTCATCCTGCGCTGCCTCAACAAATCGGTATTCTCCAAACAGAAGGCTAACGGCTTGTTCGTCTAAACAAGGTGTTTGACGAGTTTTGACGGTAGGAACCGTTTCTGAAGGGATGAAGTAGGAATCGTGGAAGACCTCGATTCCATCTAGTCGTGTCCCCTTATAATGCCAAAGTTCGGGAAACCCATGAAAGTATTCCTGACTCGCCTCCCTGACGAAGTATCCATTTAGGGTAGAGAGATAGGATCGCATCTGGATTCCTTTGTCTTTATGGTTTTGGAACTGAGTAAGCATTTCTAAGGCTTCTGCTTTCAAGGGCTTGTATCCCAAACCTAATGGTATCCTTTGATAATTTCCTTCTTTGTAAGGTGCAAAGGTATTCTTCTTGATGGGGTTTAATGGTATTCCTGGGAAGTATCCCTGGGACTTGAGTATGTGGTTGACCACCAAATTGGAGTATGGGTTGAAGTATAGAGGCGCCAGTTTGCTCTCTACAAGATTTATGTTCTGAAATCCCCCAAGCTCGTATACTGGGTCTGTTACTACTTGATAGGCGACGAAGTGATCGTCACTACTTTGCCATCTAGAGGAATCTTGATCTTCTAGTGCAAGGTGGATGTTACCGCTTTGGAAGCATGAATCCAAGACCTTTCCAGAAGTATATTTAAGGATGTCTCGATGTCCACTATCTGACAATTAACTTTCGCTTCATTGGCCATGTGGCTATGGTAAGGTTAATTAACCCTACTACTTTACATCGTGTTCCATCGTATGCTCGAACACCTTGGTTGGTAGGAGTCCAATCTGATTCTTTCATGCCCAAATTGTATGCTGTCTTCAGTGGTATGACGTTGACAGCAAAACCATCATCCACCAAAGTCATTGGTACGTTCTTCTTTAAGCATGTGACTGTAATGTATAGAGCGAGGTTATGACTGGCGCCGAAAGGAGGCAAATCCTCATCTGAAAAAGTAATTGGGTTACTTAGCTTAATTGAGTCTTGGAAGACTAGGTTGACTACGTCATCAGGCCTAGAGTTGTGTGCTACGTTCAGTTTAGCCAATGCTTGCAGTAAAGCTTGACGATGGGGAAATGAACGCGTGACTAATTGTCAGACTGAAAGATCAGCCTTTGTCTTCTATAGTTGTTTTAATAAATGGTCAATAGATGTATCTTCGCCATCATTTGGTGTGATGACATTGGTGTTAGTAACTGGAACATTAACGGTAGGACCTTTTTGAGAGACAGTCTGATATGTACGTGTAACACCCCTATATCCAGAGGAGCCTTAACTAGGCCTTCCTTAGCATATAAGGGCGTTACCATCTCGGTTGCCCGAGGAAAGTAATTATCAAACGTCAATAAAAGAATTATTAAGTTATATTACAAGCGGTTTAAACAACAAACGATGTAAAAGGTACAACTCAGAGCTACTCGCTACTATAAATAAATCTCGTGAAGACTCATCCCTGCCCGGACTCCAGCTATCCACAACATCAACACCTGCTAAGACCGACTGCTCACCATAAGGGATCACGGCAGACACATAACAAACAAACAACCACACAAGGTCAGTACTGAGACAAGATAAGACAATGGCAACTACAAACAACAATACAAACAATGATATTAGTCCCAACCGCAATCACAATAATCCAACCAAATCTGTCACTGACTGTCCACTGGACCAGTCCTGCCAGTGGGGGACCGCAGCCGTTCCCACCTAAGCCCCGCTCATCATACTGAGCGATAACCCTGTCCATTAATGTGCACATCCCCTTCCGTGGCGGGTTCCACGAAGGGCGAAACTAGGGCGTGAAGCCACTCCCGCAAGTGACTCCACTCAGCCGAGAACGCATCTCGAGAACCATCAACAACGACCACAACCATCACGATACAATAATTATAGCAAACAACCAAACACAACACAGCCACAAAATCCGACACACTAGACCATCTACAGACACTGAGTAGGCGAACCTACCTTTAAGCAACCGCAACCAATCCACGCCGACAGATAACATATCCAGCGACCAAGCAAAGCCTATAACCACCATACAAATATCTATTACTAACAAGCAAACCCTAACTATAGAGACAAAGGCACGGATGATGATTGTGACATACCTATTAGGGAAAACTCAGCAAGAGATCGCTACCCGACACCAGTGACGCCCTCCCAAGGTTCAAAGATCTTCAAAAAGGCTTCCATGGAGGTTTTGAGGTGAAGGGAAGGGAAAGGGGCGACTGAAGGATAGGAGGAAAGTGGCGGAAGTGATATGCGGATTTAACAAAACGCGATATAAAACCCTCGCTGAAAACCCGGTACTCGATCGAGTACCCAACCTAATCGATCGAGTGGCCCCCTACTCGATCGAGTACCCTAGCTACTCGATCGAGTAGCCTCTACTCTATCGAGTACCACCCTTAACACGCAGCTCAAACAGGTTTTGGCATACTTTCCTAAGACTACTTCCGCTCCCAAGGTCGGTCAACGACGGTCAAAGGGTCCCTAAAAGGGCGGGTATTACAGTCTTCCCCCCTTAAAAAGAACTTCGTCCCCCCGGTTCACCTCACCCATCTCCCGCTCGAGACACGAGAACAACACGTCCTCACTCATCTTCCCGCTCAACCCATTACTCCCTGGAAACACCATTCCCCCCCATGTCATCATCATCACCGTCTATACTTATATCTAATGACTTTTACTATTATCATGCAAGCACTATTACCATTAACCGTTACTCTATATACCTATGAAACATCAAACTCGCCATGCGAATCACCACCTACGATCACCCGACATACGGTATCGACATACAATGTCGACTATCAAACTATTGATCGTGACATTTCTCATATCAATTATCATATGGTACAACCAACGCCACCATGTTACTTGGCAACGTGATTCGAGTACGATTTATCACACTATAACTATTTTTCATGACCGTCTCTTGAAACATACAACCCCTTCACTTTAAATAATTAAAGCAAAACATAATACCAACAACATTATAAACAAGCAAAGCATTATTCAAAAACAGCCTTTTTATTTCGCGACATTACTCTTCCCCTCTAAAAAGGAACTTCGTCCCCGAAGTTCACCACCCTAATTTCAACGCATATTATTTATTATTTGCATCTTAATCTTTAAAGAAAGCCATATTATTTGTTGTGGGCACTTTGTAACACCCCCATATCCAGAGGAGCCTTAACTAGGCCTTCCTTAGCATATAAGGGCGTTACCATCTCGGTTGCCCGAGGAAAGTAATTATCAAACGTCAATAAAAGAATTATTAAGTTATATTACAAGCGGTTTAAACAACAAACGATGTAAAAGGTACAACTCGTAGCTACTCGCTACTATAAATAAATCTCGTGAAGACTCATCCCCGCCCGGACTCTCTATCCACAACATCAACACCTGCTAAGACCGACTGCTCACCATAAGGGATCACGGCAGACACATAACAAACAAACAACCACACAAGGTCAGTACTGAGACAAGATAAGACAATGGCAACTACAAACAACAATACAAACAATGATATTAGTCCCAACCGCAATCACAATAATCCAACCAAATCACATCGATCGTCCACCGGACCCGATCCCGCGATGGGGGACCGCAGCCGTTCCCACCTAAGCCCCGCTCATCATACTGAGCGATAACCCTGTCCATTAATGTGCACATCCCCTTCCGTGGCGGGTTCCACGAAGGGCGAAACTAGGGCGTGAAGCCACTCCCGCAAGTGACTCCACTCAGCCGAGAACGCATCTCGAGAACCATCAACAACGACCACAACCATCACGATACAATAATTATAGCAAACAACCAAACACAACACAGCCACAAAATCCGACACACTAGACCATCTACAGACACTGAGTAGGCGAACCTACCTTTAAGCAACCGCAACCAATCCACGCCGACGATAACATATCCAAAATGACCAAGCAAAGCCTATAACCACCATACAAATATCTATTACTAACAAGCAAACCCTAACTATAGAGACAAAGGCACGGATGATGATTGTGACATACCTATTAGGGAAAACTCAAAGAAGAGATCGCTACCCGACACAAGTGACGCCCTCCCAAGGTTCAAAGATCTTCAAAAAGGCTTCCATGGAGGTTTTGAGGTGAAGGGAAGGGAAAGGGGCGATCAAGGATAGGAGGAAAGTGGCGGAAGTGATATGCGGATTTAACAAAACGCGATATAAAACCCTCGTTGAAAACCCTTGTACTCGATCGAGTACCCAACCTAATCGATCGAGTGGCCCCCTACTCGATCGAGTACCCTAGCTACTCGATCGAGTAGCCTCTACTCTATCGAGTACCACCCTTAACACGCAGCTCAAACAGGTTTTGGCATACTTTCCTAAGACTACTTCCGCTCCCAAGGTCGGTCAACGACGGTCAAAGGGTCCCTAAAAGGGCGGGTATTACAGTCTTCCCCCCTTAAAAAGAACTTCGTCCCCGAAGTTCACCTCACCCATCTCCCGCTCGAGACACGAGAACAACACGTCCTCACTCATCTTCCCGCTCAACCCATTACTCCCTGGAAACACCATTCCCCCCCATGTCATCATCATCACCGTCTATACTTATATCTAATGACTTTTACTATTATCATGCAAGCACTATTACCGTTAACCGTTACTCTATATACCTATGAAACATCAAACTCGCCATGCGAATCACCACCTACGATCACCCGACATACGGTATCGACATACAGTATCGACTATCAAACTATTGATCAGGACATGTCTCATATCAATTATCATATGGTACAACCAACGCCACCATGTTACTTGGCAACGTGATTCGAGTACGATTTATCACACTATAACTATTTTTCATGACCGTCTCTTGAAACATACAACCCCTTCACTTTAAATAATTAAAGCAAAACATAATACCAACAACATTATAAACAAGCAAAGCATTATTCAAAAACAGCCTTTTTATTTCGCGACATTACTCTTCCCCTCTAAAAAGGAACTTCGTCCCCGAAGTTCACCACCCTAATTTCAACGCATATTATTTATTATTTGCATCTTAATCTTTAAAGAAAGCCATATTATTTGTTGTGGGCACTTTGTAACACCCCCATATCCAGAGGAGCCTTAACTAGGCCTTCCTTAGCATATAAGGGCGTTACCATCTCGGTTGCCCGAGGAAAGTAATTATCAAACGTCAATAAAAGAATTATTAAGTTATATTACAAGCGGTTTAAACATTAAACGATGTAAAAGGTACAACTCAGAGCTACTCGCTACTATAAATAAATCTCGTGAAGACTCATCCCTGCCCGGACTCCAGCTATCCACAACATCAACACCTGCTAAGACCGACTGCTCACCATAAGGGATCACGGCGGACACATAACAAACAAACAACCACACAAGGTCAGTACTGAGACAAGATAAGACAATGGCAACTACAAACAACAATACAAACAATGATATTAGTCCCAACCGCAATCACAATAATCCAACCAAATCACATCGATCGTCCCACCGACCCGATCCACGCCACTGGGACCGCACCGTTCCCACCTAAGCCCCGCTCATCATACTGAGCGATAACCCTGTCCATTAATGTGCACATCCCCTTCTGTGGCGGGTTCCACGAAGGGCGAAACTAGGGCGTGAAGCCACTCCCGCAAGTGACTCCACTCAGCCGAGAACGCATCTCGAGAACCGTCAACAACGACCACAACCATCACGATACAATAATTATAGCAAACAACCAAACACAACACAGCCACAAAATCCGACACACTAGACCATCTACAGACACTGAGTAGGAGAACTTACCTTTAAGCAACCGCAACCAATCCACGCCGACAGATAACATATCCAGCGACCAAGCAAAGCCTATAACCACCATACAAATATCTATTACTAACAAGCAAACCCTAACTATAGAGACAAAGGCACGGATGATGATTGTGACATACCTATTAGGGAAAACTCAAAGAAGAGATCGCTACCCGACACCAGTGACGCCCTCCCAAGGTTCAAAGATCTTCAAAAAGGCTTCCATGGAGGTTTTGAGGTGAAGGGAAGGGAAAGGGGCGACTGAAGGATAGGAGGAAAGTGGCGGAAGTGATATGCGGATTTAACAAAACGCGATATAAAACCCTCGCTGAAAACCCGGTATTCGATCGAGTACCCAACCTAATCGATCGAGTGGCCCCCTACTCGATCGAGTACCCTAGCTACTCGATCGAGTAGCCTCTACTCTATCGAGTACCACCCTTAACACGCAGCTCAAACAGGTTTTGGCATACTTTCCTAAGACTACTTCCCCTCCCAAGGTCGGTCAATGACGGTCAAAGGGTCCCTAAAAGGGCGGGTATTACAGTACGTCCTGAGCGAGTAAGGTGGTCTATATCTTGATCTTCGCTAGCTTTGACTATATCCTCACTGACCTTGACTTGATAGTGTTCTGTGAGGCATTCGTCTTCATCGTCGTCTGCCCATATTCCGTTGACGATACTGAGCTCTCTCAACCTGATGATTTCAGCTTCTAGACTGATTATTTGCTCGACTATATTGTCAACTACTGTGATTACCTCTTGCATTGTAGATTCTTGAGATAGAATTGGAGCCAATGGCGTGTTTCCCTTAGGTATGGTGCTTGGATTGCGTAGGGATGCCACTACAACTTCCAACTCTGAAACTTGCCTACTCACACTCTTTGCCCATGCGATAAAATAAGCAATGGTAGGGGAAATGGTGGAATAACTCCCCTCACCTTCTAGTGCATGAATCTCATCCTCGATTGGAGAAATGAGGTGTGAACAATCTAAGGTGGATTCTTCATCAGTGAGTGTCAGAACTCCAAGAGGATTCTGAGTATTGTTAGGCTTGCTTGCGGGAGGTATGGGTAGGCGACCATCTTCAATCATATCGTGAATGACATGTTTCAATTTAAAGCATTTTTCTGTATCGTGTCCCTTGCCTCTATGATATTCGCAGTATGCATTCTCATCCCAGAATTTGGATTTCTTCTCTGGGTCAGGTGTAGGTCCTATGGGTTGGAGCTTACCTTGTTTCATGAGCCTTTTCAGAGTAGTGGAATATGATTCACCAACATAGGTAAATTTCCTATGTGGGTTATTCTTCTTAGCAGATGATTCGACAAGGTTAACCTCATCGGTCTTGCTAGTGGAGCCATAAGAACGACTCAATGAACCCTGATATCCGCGACCTACCATTTTGGACAAGAGCCCTTTACGGATGTCGTCCTCAATTCTCGTTCCTAACACAGTTAAGTCTTTGAAAGACTTTATGTTTTAGTACCTCAAATGGTTTGCATAAATGGGTCTCAAATTATCCACGAACTTTTCCACAAGAGTGGCTTCGTCTGCACGTTTAACAAGTTGTGTGCTAGTCTTTCTCCACCTACTTAGGAAGTCGGTGAAGCCTTCTTTCTCATTTTGGGTAAGAACCTCTAGAGTGCGCATGTTGACTTGGATTTCAGCATTATCTGCGTATTGTTTAGTGAACTCAATTGCGGCATTGTCCCAGGTGGCAATTTTCTTATGCTCCAAAGAGTAGAATCATTGCTTAGGAATAGTGTCGAGAGATGAAGGAAAGATCCTAAAGAACATCTCGGGCTTGATGCCTTTGATAGACATATAATCTTTGAAGGCGCGAATATGGTTCAAAGGATGTTCATGCCTCTTGAAATTTGGAATGTCAGTCATGTTGAAGTTGGTTGGCAGTTGAGCATTTACCGCCTAATACTTGCGATTATTCTCCTTGTAGATATCATCTCCCTTGAGGTAAATTAGTTGCTCCTCCAAGTATTGGAGTCGATTTTCAGCTTCAGTAGGACCTGGTGGAAGGTTAACTTCTAGTTGTCCAACAAAGGGTGGAAGGTTTTCATGCACGAACATGTCGGGAATATCGTTCTCTGCAAGAGGAAGTCTAGTTTCTACAACGACAATCCGACCTTCAATAGCATTGAGGCGAGCATAAGCTTGGTCTTGGCTTGTTTGGAGACGGACGAGCGCAGCTAGGATTATATCATTACCATTTCTGGGTTGTCCATTGACGCTTGCGTGACAAGTTCCAGGCATCTTGGAAACTGGGGATAACATATCGACGACGAATCAAAACACGATCAACCATTTTGGCACATCGCACATCACTTACTCAAAAAGAAGACTTGACTCGTGAAATGGGCGTGTGCCACTGTGTCAAGTGAGGTTTGAAAATGACAAATTTTGAAATGTTTATCCTAGGCAACTGTAGTGTATTTGTAGGAGTGCTGACTCGAAGTGAGGTTTTAAAATGGGTTTTGAGGCCCAAATTTTGCTGGACATTTGGAAAATGGTGATCACGTATATTCATACAGGTATTATAACGGTATGATGAGTACATTTAAAGGGTTTTGGCAAAAAAGGTGGGTTGCCATACCAAGCAATCAAACCCTTGTCTATGGAGAGGTTCGTGCCAAATAAGAGTAAGGTCGGTTCCTAGTCCAATTCCTCGAGTAGTGAAAGCCCTTGATACAAACAAGAGTATGTACCACGGTATGGTTGCCGTCAATCGCTATCTATCCTTAGGCCCAGATAAGAATTTGGACCGTCCAGACGGGACGATTGGTCAAATGGGTTGGGTTGAGGCTAGGAAGACCGAATCAAACGACCTAAGAAGGTCGAGTAATGAAAACCGACAACTGTCTCGTATAAACTATTCCCTAACCTCGTTCAAGTTTCACCCTGGGTAACACGTAAGTGTATCATCCCCAGCGGAGTCGCCAAACTGTGGACATGGGCCAGCCACGCCGCGCCCACCCGCGCGTTGTGTGTGTTTGAGGCGGCGACACTTCTCCAACGGAACCTTGGATTGCCAAAGCACGTCATGGGCCGTTACCGAATTGTAAGGCATAGAAACCGGTGAAAGATTGAATAAGCATGCATTTGTGGAGTCGCCACTAATTTTTAATGGGAAATTGGAACCGTTCGAATACCTCGTGCCATGTCAAGACACAAAGTAGTGACATGAATACTAAGAACTCGTTACCCTTAGCATTCTATGTCTAGAATGACTCCTATGGATGTCAATGAACACGGATGTTCACAGAGATCCTGGAGTAAGGGGTGAGGGTACGTATTAGGAAGTCCTTTTACTGAACACCTAATCCCGCCTGCCTCGATAGCGGCCTCTACTAATGATTAGGGAATTTATTCATGTTTGATATGTCGTCGATTATATGCATGCAATGCAACATCTACAGATTAATCCTAGCATGTGAATTAAACTATGTCGGTGAGCAAATAATTTAGCAATTAATAATGTCGAATTGGGCTTTAGAATTGATTACACGTGAAAGACAAGTAAATAAATCATACATAAATAATAAATATGATAAATAAATAACGATAATTTAAATTACAATGAATTACACTGGTTTAATTGATTTACGTCAAAAGTACACTCAAGATGGAATTTTGAAGATGAAAAAGGGGAAATAAAAGGGTAGAAATTAAAATAACAAAATAGGTCAGATTAGGGTGGATGTTATAATTATTAGTTAATTTAAACACGTAATTAAAGGCTACGTCAAAGCGAGAAAACAAAGTCAGGGACAGAAATCATCTCAGAACAGGAGCAGCATCTACTGCGTCCCTTGGAAGAGGCGCAGCTCCTCCTGCGTCTGTTCTTGAGTAGAGCTCTGTCTGTGAATTCAGAACCGCGGTCTGCTAATGTTCGTTGGTGTGTTTAGGTCAATTATTGATATTAGGCTCAAGTGGAAGTGATTTAACGGATTAATTACATCTGACATCGTCATAAAAGCTATTAAAACGAACTAAAACTAATTAAAACGAGTTAGAAAGAATTAGATTTGAGTTATATGTATTTACGGTGTCGAAATTACAAAAGGAACGAACTTTGAACCCGAAAATCGAATAGAATTTGATAAACTGAAATCAAATAAAGAAATTATGTACAAAATACGAATCCCAGAAACTTTATATGGACAAATCGAGCTTCTAAAATCCGGGTTTGATTTAATGACGAAAACCCGCAAGTATCGAGTTATAAGGGATTTAAGTCGAAATAAAATGTTATTATTGAAAAGATTATCATTAAAACATGGTTTATATATTGAGGAATGAAACAAATCAAGAAAATAAGACGAAAGGAACGAAACAAAGAAAACCCGAGGAAGAAGAAGAAGAGCAGGAGCAGCGGCAGCCTCTGGAAGAGGCGCAGCATATGCTGCGACCCTTCGAAGAGGCGCAGCTTCTGCTGCGTTTCTTCTCGACGTTTGATTTCCACTGTTACGTAAAAACAGTTTTATAAAAGGGTTTTTTAAATCGGTTTTAAATATACTTTTGACGTAAACCTTACATTAATTTGTACAAAAATAAAATACAATAATCAAAGATGGGATTTACACCCTCATACTTACATGTTTGACGGAACGAGATTAACTAAGTTAATGTTAGTGATTGCTCGACTCGAATGTATGTAGAAAGTGCCCTCGTTGGAGGATTTTAGATTAATTGATTGACGTGTAGTGGTCAAATTGGTCGGTCATGCAACGTGACTGGCACTCATAATGATCTAAGCTTACGTGGTCGATTGATCAAGCATGTAGGCGTCAAAAGCTTAGAGGAAGGTCTAGAATGCAAAGAGAGAAGAGAAGGGCGGACACTCGCGTGAAAAATATGGAGACCGAAGGTCTCTATTTATACCAAAAAATGTGAAGAGTTTTGGAATGACGTAAACTTTGGAAAGAAATCACGGAAATATTCCGTAAACAGCCAAAACGGGCTGGAAAAGAGGCGCAGTAGCTGCTGCAGTCCTTCTAAGAGGCGTAGCACCTGCTGCGTCATTTCCCCAGAGGTTTCCTCCTCCGAAAGAAAGATTTCCGTGTTTCTATTATGGAATTGCGGTAGATCTCTACTTCCTTATTCCGTAAAATATGATATATGGAAGATATTTTACCAAAATATATAAAATTTAATTAGGAATAAATATTCTAGAACATTCCGATTCGGTATTTTAAACGGTTTCTTAGAAAATGAAGCAGTTTTTTACCCGGACTCCAAATGAACTCTAATTACTATCAAAACGACCGTATCGGTGCGTAGATGACGACCAAGGGGTAGACATAAGTGTTTGAGCTATCACCTGAAGATAAACTTACGGTCTGTCATAAATCATTTCGCGTACCAAACATGCGGCCCAATCATCACTGGGTGGTTGGTGGAAGGTGTAGAAATGAGGTATCTACCCGTGTTGATATGTGGGCCATGTACACGGCCTGGCAAGCTACTGCTCCTGACCCTAGGTTTGGGCCGGGGTGTTACAACTGTGTGAGGAACACTGAGGAGAGAATTAGCTTCGACCCTTTAATATATCTGCTATGGAGGATTTTAATGAGGCTATTGCAAATTCTGGTTTGGTTGAACTTAGAATTCAGGGTTTTTTTTCACATGGACTAATAAGCGGGATTTCGGGGATAGGAAATGGATGAAGTTGGACAGAGCTTTTGGTAATTCTGAGTGGTTGATGGCCATCTCTAATGGTTTTGCAAAAGCCTTAACTTTTGGGATATCCAATCATTCCCCTTTAGTTATCTCCATTCCCTCTCCAGTTAGGGCTAGGAATTTTCCTTTCAGGTTTCTGAACTGCTGGAGTACGGATAAGCTTTTTCTTTCTATGATGAATCAGGAATGACTGTTGATACGTCTGTCGTATACCTATCAAAAATAAACTAACTAAACTAACTATATAGCTAGGGAAGTCAGGTTGATTTCCTCAGGGAGGCAAGATATCTGTAAAAGTCCGTCTATTTGGTCACAAATGGGGGGGGGGGGAGGAGGGGGTTGTTTGAATTGCTTTCTAAACTAAAGGTTTAAAGGAAGAGAAGTAGAGAAAAGAGCAGGAAAAGCAGGAAAAAGAATTAAACTATCAGATAGAGAAGGGTCATGTCAGGATTTCGGTTCACTACGGTAGTCCAGTGACTCAACTGTAAAAAACTTAGACAGATTAATGCGAGACGGATATGGAAAGGTCCTTTCAGTCCACTTTCTATCCTAAATTGCCACTAACTTAACTTTCATCCTCGCCAGGGTAGTCTACTGTTCATAGCAGGCCTATTTAGTCCAATCTTTCGATCTAGGATTAATTTTAGCCAGATTAAAAGGGTGACTCAGAAGCGTGCACTCAACTAAGTCGGCAAAATACAATTAAATTTCTATGGTGACAGAATCCCACAATTAATTCATCTAAACTATTTACTACATCGTCACATTTCTACCGTAGATCCCCTAATCCCAACATGAATTAGATTTAGCTACTCATACTGCTATTAATACTATCAAAACTAACAGCAGATAAATAACCAGCATTCAACATATTAAAACTATAAATAAATTGCATAAAAATTAAATTAGGGCAAAAAGTAAATAAAGCAAAACGAAGAATTAAAGCAAATGAAATGAAGTTTATTATTAAGAAAGGAGAAATAGATTACAATCGTGCGAATCCGGCGTAAAGAACAATCAAATCCGACCGAAATAAATCCCAAAATAAAGTTACAGTGAAGGAGAAAATAATACGCAGTCTTGAATGATAGATAAACTTTGATAGTACAAAAATTAGATTCTAATAACCTAGTAACGTAATGCTTAAATAGAAAAACAACTAAGTCCATAAGATAAAATAAATTCACGTGCTAATTAAAGCCCTGAAGGGTAATATCCGTATAAAACCCATAAATTGAAGGATTATAACGCAAATTTTATACGTGATTAATAGTCATAAACGAAAACCATAATGAAACGATAAAGATTAAGTAATAACCTCCGGTTCTAGTGCAATTCGGCAATGAGAGATCAAAGTAGATCTCCTCCTAATTGTTGCACCCAAGATCGTCTGAGAAAAGCCCTTGTGCTAGAATGAATCCTCTAATTGCCTTGCAATATTGAGAGGATTGTTTTGTGAGTTTTAGTTGGATGTGAGATCCGAATTTTGAGAGGCACTTTTCTCAAAACCCTAATTATTTTGCAAATGATTATCATTAGGTTAACAAAGAGGAGAGGGCTCCCTTTTGTCCATGTTTGGCTCGGCCAAACCGAGTGAGAGGGGAAGCCTTTGGGCTTTTTCATTTCCTCTTCATATTAACTCGTGGTCCGAATCCAAATTACTAAATGTATATGACGCGGTTTCATTATAAACTGTCATCGGTTATCGGATATTAAATCATCAACTAATAACACGGATTAGTTGAATTATTAATACATGTCCGACAAAGACAATATTGTATAATTATATTCAATATACATTTAATTAAATATAAAACGCTTATATTCAATTTACGAATTAACCGCTTAATTCGTCTTAGCCATTTTTATTTAATCCGTATTAAATAAAATATCTCAACATCACATTTTGACTAATTATTAGTCAAATAACTCAGACTAACTGGTTAGTCAAATTTGGCATCTACATGACTGTATTTTCATACCGTCACATCTCTCAAACGTATCCTATAGGTGTGACTTTTAGGGACCAGTTGATCACCGCCATCTGTATGACAATAACGTCAAACTTATCTAGCAAGCCAACCGTTATTGATAAACGTGGACCAACTGATTATGATACAAAAGTATACCCTTTGATCCTTTTAGAGATTTATAAGTCCTTGCACTAACTGTAAAGGACACCAGCCCCAACAAGCTCCCACTTGTCCGTACAAGTGTATGTGCAATGACGTTATCCGCACTAACTGGAGGACACCACCTCCAATAAACTCCCACTTGTCCGTACAAGTGTAGGTGCGATAACCGATTCTCATATTCATTTAAAATTTCTCCCACTCAATGTAAAACAATTTGCAGATCCGGATCCGCAAAGGTCGTATTTTACAATCGATCTGTATCTAGAGTGGTTTCCCCGACTAGAGAGTAACTTAACTGATAAAACGAATCCGTATCCGAGCATGGCCATGCATTTCGATTCTGACTCCTCGAGTGGCCCTGAGAAATATCGAGTACCTGATAAAGGCTGAATATTTCCTTCAACTCGAACTCCTTCCGATCTAAGCACAACATGAAATGACCCGAAACAATCTACTTGGCCCCCTAATACGGATGACCGTGAGAAAGAAACCAAAGTCACCCAAAATCTGCCTTAGTCTCAAGAGACAGTCGATAGTCAAAAGAATCGACTCTTAGGATCACTATGGAGGTCCTATCCACGACCGGGCACCGAATGTTGTAAAACATTTAGGACTCCACGTCGATGTCACAATTGTGTCCTACGATATATCCGTATAAATCGCCTCTGTGATTGGTTAGTCAACCTGTTGACTTATGGCTCGTTGAACCCACCATCAACCAACGTCACAAAATAATTACCTTGAGTTATCAGCTCACGTGGGTAATTAAGGACCAAAAATATAATGCTTGTTCAGTTCACTTTGTGGTGTTCAAAATTTGTCGTACAAATCCACATGAAAAACAAAATATATATAAAATATCAAAACGATGATGTCGTATAGAGTACAAAAGAGGATGAATCTAATCCATAAAAGTGTACTACAACTTAGGAACACGTTTAATTCCCATGGAATTAACGTGCCCTTCATGCTTATCTTGTCGTAATGGTTTAGTGAGAGGATCTGCTATGTTATCATCTGTAGCAATCTTTTCTATCACTACTTCCTTTTGCTCCACGTAATCCCGGATTAGATGAGCTTTCCGTTGTACATGTCTAGACTTGTTGCTAGACTTTGGCTCCTTAGCTTGGAAGATGGCACCTCTATTGTCGCAATAGATGGTGATCGGGTCATTCGAACTAGGCACTACAGATAGTCCATGTAAGAATTGACGCATCCATATCGCTTCCTTTGTAGCTTCGGACGCGGCATAGTACTCGGACTCGGTCGTAGAATCTGCTTTATGTGAGTTTGTTTGGAACTCTTCCACCGATCAGCGCCATTAAGAGTAAAAACGAATCCAGACGAGATTTCGAGTCATCACGATCCGTTTGGAAGCCAAAGATCTGCAGAATCGGTTGCGCATAGCTTTTGTTCGCCTCCATAAGTCAATGCCCAATCTTTAGTCCTCCGTAGGTACTTAAGAATGTTCTTGACAGCCAGCCAATGTGATTCACCTGGATGCTGTTGGAATCGACTTGTCATACTCAATGCATATGCCACGTCCGGACGTGTGCATATCATGGCATACATGATTGATCCTATAGCCGAAGCATAAGGAATCCGTGTCATGCGCTCTTTCTCTTCCGGTGTCTCTGGTGACTGAGACTTGCTCAAATGCACCCCTGGAGCCATAGGAAGAAACCCCTTCTTGGAGTTATTCATGCTGAATCTCTCTAGGACTTTGTCTATGTAAGACTCCTGGCTGAGAGATAACATCCGTCGTGATCTATCTCGATAGATACGGATGCCTAGAATTCTTTGTGCTTCTCCCAGATCTTTCATCTGGAAATGGTTTTTCAACCATACTTTCACCGAAGTTAGGAGAGGTATGTCATTCCCAATCAGGAGTATGTCATCGACATACAATATTAGGAAGACAATCTTGCTCCCACTCGACTTGATATAAAGACATGGTTCCTCGACCGATCGAGTAAATCCATTTTCTTTAATCACTTGGTCGAAGCGATGATTCCAACTCCGAGATGCTTGCTTAAGTCCATAAATGGAACGCTTAAGTTTGCACACTTTCTTAGGATGTAAAGGATCGATGAAACCTTCGGGTTGTACCATGTACAACTCTTCCTCCAAAAAGCCGTTTAAGAAGGCGGTTTTCACATCCATTTGCCAAATTTCATAGTCATGAAAAGCGGCAATCGCTAAGATAATCCGAATGGAACGCAACATGACTACGGGTGCAAAAATTTCATCGTAGTGCAAACCTGGCACTTGGGTGAAACCTTTAGCAACTAGTCGTGCTTTATAGATATCTTGTTGACCTTCCACAGAATGCTTTATCTTGTAAAGCCATTTGCATTGAAGGGGACGAACCTTAGCAGGTAAGTCAACAAGATCCCATACGTTGTTCTCATACATAGAGTCCATCTCGGATTGCATGGCCTCAAGCCATAGCTTTGAGTCGGAACTAGTCATGGCACCTTTATAGGTTGCGGGTTCACTACTCGTTAGGAGTAGAACGTCATCTATGTCATATTCCTCGACCATACCAATGTTGGGGTTGGTGTCCTTAACAGTTAGTGCAAGGACTTATAAATCTCTAAAAGGATCAAAGGGCATACTTTTGGTATTATTATCAGTTGATCCACGTTTATCAATAACGGTTAGCTTGCTAGATAAGTTTGACGTTATTGTCATACAGATGGCGGTGATCAACTGGTCCCTAAAAGTCACACCTATAGGATACGTTTGAGTGATGTGACAGTATGAAAATACAGTCATGTAGATGCCAATTTTGACTAACCAGTTAGTCTGAGTTATTTGACTAATAATTAGTTAAAATGTGATGTTGAGATATTTTATTTAATACGGATTAAATAAAAATGGCTAAGGCGAATTAAGCAATTAATTTGTGAAATTGAATATAAGCGTTTTATATTTAATTAAATGTATATTGAATATAATTATACAATACTGTTTTGTCGGACATGTATTAATAATTCAACTAACCCGTATTATTAGTTGATGCCTTAATTTCCGATAACCGATAACAGTTTATAATGAAACCGCGTCATATACACTTAGCGAGTCATGGACCGGACCACGAGTTTAAGTGAAGAGAAAATGAAAAGCCCATTTGGGCTCCTCTCACTCGGTTTGGCCGAGGCTCCCATAGACAAAAGGGGAGTCTTCTCCTCTTGTCTAACTGGAATTCATTTTGCAAACATTTCTAGGGTTTTGGGAATTGTGCCTCCCGAATTCCGGATCTCTCATCCAACACAAACTCACAAAACAATCCCCTCGATATTGCAAGGCAATTAGGGGATTCTCTCTAGCACAAGGGCATTACTCGGACATCTTGGGTGCAACAATTAGGAGGAGATCTACCTTGATCTCTCATTGCCTTTTGCACTAGGACCGAAGGTTATTTCTAATCTTTATCGTTTCATCATGTTTTTCGTTTTATGACTATAATCACATGTAAATTTTGCGTTATAATCCTACAATTAAAGGGTAGTATACGGATATTAACCCACAAGTGGTATCAGAGCGAGGCCACGTAAATTTTTCTATGTGATTTTCATTAAACGATTTTTGAATCGGTAATTATTTGCATAAAAATCATCTCGGCTGAAATTTTTTTACACGGCACAAAATTTTTTTTTTTCTCGGCAATTTTTTTTTGCTGCGTTCCTTTTGTGTTTTGTGCCTTGGGATCCGTGTCAAGTTTACACGGTGTGAGTTGTTGCTAATCTAGTTTTCGATTTGATCTTTGCATATTGTTTTTGTAATCGATATTCATTACAATACGCTAAAGATCTATCAATTGTTTGCTTAAAATTGTTGAAACCGTGTGGCTGTTTGTTGGTCTCGGCCAATTTTTGTCACGGCATTTAAAAAAAAAAAATTTTTTTTTTTGGGCACTGGTACTGTTCACGTACAGCAGTACAGAGAAAAAAAAAAAAAAAAATTTTTCTGTTTTTTTTTTCGGCCTTTATAGCATAAAACGTTTTTTTTTTATGCTCTCGCTTGATTAGTGAAACGGTTCACCCACGTAAAATAAAGTTACTTTAAAACGATTTATTGTAACGGATTATCTCGGATTAAAATTAACATGACTAAAGCGGTTTTGTCATATAATTTTAATTATCTTTGGTGGTTTGGATAAAAATTTAACATAATTACGGAATTATGTCACGAATAAATTTAATTTTTAGTTGATGCATTTTAATTTATCGTTCTTGTTTATATTTTGAATGTTTTGAATGCTTTTTAATTACGTATTTAATTATTTTGCAAACGGTTGTAACTTAGTGTGGCCTTAGTAGAACGTGTTACCGGAATGATGGAACACGGTCTTGGTTGTATTTTGAGATCTCGTATCTCCATTTTATTTCTTTTAATTACAGTTTTTTTTAGAATGTAAATAGGTTTATATTTGTAAATTTTAATTGTAATTTTTGAGAAGACTAAAGATGGAGACCGGATGCTCACTCCCGCTACTTGGATAAAGATGGAACATCAAGACAAGCTTTTCGGGTCCAACGGTGGATTCCAAAGTTGTATTTTGTTCCTTTTACTAGGATAGGACACACTAGGAAATTTTTATTTACGTATTGCATTCATTTATTTATTTTATTGTAACGATAGTATGCATCATATTCCGCCTAAAAACCAAACCACCTAATAATTGCATGAAAACTGACACATATAGACGTCACGAGTTAGTTTTCTTTGACATTCGCATGTCACACGTTTTTAAGCCATCACCCAAATTAATTCATTCACGCAAACGCTAGTTATTCGTTCACTTAATATGAATTATAATTTAGTTGATGGGATCTTCCTCGTATAAACAAAAATTGAGACTAGTCTTTATAGGTCAAACTCCAATGAGTCCCTTCTTCGTCGGTAGGCATAATATGACCCCTTCTACGTCGGGTAAGTTGGAACTGATTGACCTATTTTATCTCAACACTATGGTCACTCGTACGATCCTGTGACTGTGGTGGACTATAGATAGGATTTACGGAAATCTATCGACCAAGAGTTCTTCCGGAAGAATTAGCTAAACAGTTGGCTTATCAATTTACAGAAATTGAGTCTTGGGATCACTTGTATCATTCTTGAGGGAGATCAATTATGCAAGTGCGAGAGTCTACATGTTTAAAATGAATTTTAAATAGACTTAAATCACCTCGATGAGTTGCTTATTTCGTTTTGTTTTTCTTCCTTTTTCAGTGTAGAACACGAACATTTAAACTGCTAATAACATAATTGGTGGCCGTGAGGACGACCCAATGCCAAGTGTCACATTGGACCGTGAGTCCTGGCTTCGGATCTTCATGGATCGGATGAATCGATCTACTCGATCAAGAATGATGGATCAAACTTCACGGACTGGGAGGCGGCATTACGGAATGTTGCCATTGCTGATGGGAAGCTCAAATATCTGATTGAGCCCATCCCACCAAACCCAGGCCCCACGGTTGAAATTAACGAAATCGACAAGTATAACGATTTCGCCATGGAAGCGGGTGCGGTAAAGAACGTACTTATTTTTGCAATGGAATCCAATTTGCAGAAACGCTTCATAGCTCAAAGTGCAAACAAGATTTTCACTACACTCACTAGGGAATTCTCAAAAGCACCGAGAATCGTGACCTATGAGCTTACCACTCGCTTCTTTGATGCGAGACTCCGAAAGGGCCAACCAGTTAGCCCACACATTCTCGGCATGATTGAGAATGTCGAGAAGCTGGAGACCTTTGATTGTAAGATCAGCGAGAACATTGTTATTGACCGCATTCTTCACTCACTCCACGATGGTTATTCGCAATTTAGAGCGAATTACTATATGAATGATTTGAAGAAAACTCCCCAAGAATCGCACTCCCTCCTCGTACAGACCGAGAAGGACATGAAGTTCGGTGGGAGCATGAAACAAGATGTTCTCGTTGTGTCAAACAAGGGCAAGGGTAAGGGCAAAGTTCAGCCACGGGCCTAGCGAAGAGGCAAACCGAAGTTTAAGAAGTCGGGATCAGGTAAGAGTGGGCCTGGTGAGGCAAGTAACTCATCGGGCGCGACAAAGAGCAAGACCGAAAACATGGAATGCCATCATTGCCACAAGACTGGGCATTGGAGGCGTACATGTCCTGTTTATCATGAGGACATAAAAGCTGGTCGCGTTAAACCTGTTGGTATGTCTTCTCCTTCTACTTTTATTCATATGATTGAGATTAACCACGCAAGTTACGGAACTTGGGTACTTGATAATCGGTTGTGGTTCTCATCTCGTGTAATCATGTGCGGGGGCCTCCGAAATCTCAAGCCTCTCGTAAAGGGTGAGGTTGACCTACGTGTCGGGAATGGAGCAAGAGTGGCTGCCGTCTCGAGGGGAACATATGTGATCCAGCTTCCTAGCGGATTTGAGTTATCATTATATGATTGCTATTATGTACCCATCTTTGAAAAACATTATTTCGGTTTACGCACTTGACAAACTTGGTTTTTCATTTGTAATAGAGAATAATACTTGCATTTTCTCTTTACACAATATGATTTATGGCAAGGCAGTCTCCATGAATGGAATTTATGTTTTAGATCAGACCACCGAAATATTACACGTAGTGAATAAAAGGTTAAAGGTTGGTGACAAAGATCAAACGTATCTATGGCACTGCCGTATGGGACACATAAATGAGAAACGCGTAAAACAGCTCATTAAACATGGAGCTATCTCGGCTTTTGATTTTCAATCATTTGGCACGTGTGAATCATGTCTCATCGGTAAGATGACTCGTATTTCCTTCAAAGGTGTTGGAATGCGCGCTGCTGACCTATTAGGGCTCATACACACGGATGTATGTGGTCCTATGTCAATCACCGCACGAGAAGGCTATAGGTATTTCATCACTTTCACGGATGATTTAAGTAGATATGGCTATGTCTACTTAATGAAGCACAAAAGTGAATCCTTTGAGAAATTCAAAGAATACCAAAATAGGGTACAGAACCTACTTGGTAGAAAGATAAAAACACTACGTTCAGATCGTGGTGGCGAGTATCTTTCTCACGAGTTTGATCAACACCTTAAAGACTGTGGGATCGCCCTACGATTAACTCCACCTGGAACACCTCACCAATGGTGTGTCCGAACGGAGAAATCGAACACTACTTGATATGGTTCGATCCATGATGAGTCACACGGTGTTGCCCGACTCGTTGTGGGGTTATGCTCTTATGTCACCGCTCTAATACTTAACCGAAGTCCGTCTAAAGTCATGACAAGACTCCATATGAACTATGGAAGGGAACGGCCCCTAACTTGTCCTTTATACGGGTTTGGGGCTGCGAGGCTTATGTCAAGTGGAGACCTGAAGATAAGCTCGGCCCGCGATCGGTCAAGACATACTTTATAGGTTATCCTAAGGGAACACGTGGTCATTACTTCTATTCGCCAACCGAACAACGCGTTTTTGTTGCGGCTAGTGCGACATTCTTAGAGAAGGAATTTCTCGAGAATGCAAAGAGTGATAGAACCTTCGACCTGTCGGAGATTCCAGAACCACATACCGAGCAACTATTGGAGGAACCTATTCCTTCAATCCCGGCTGCGGTTAACATTCCTGAGGAACCTAGGAGGTCGGGAAGAGTCTCTATTCCTCCAGACAGATACATTGGTCTGGTCGAGGAACATGACATAGATGACATTCTACTCTTAACGAGTAGTGAACCCGCAACCTATAAAGGTGCCATGACCGATTCGACTCAAAGTCGTGGCTTGAGGCCATGAAATCCGAGATGGACTCCATGTATGAGAACAACGTGTGGGATCTTGTTGACTTACCTGCTAAGGTTCGTCCCCTTCAATGCAAATGGCTTTACAAGATAAAGCATTCTGTGGAAGGTCAACAAGATATCTACAAAGCACGACTAGTTGCTAAAGGTTTCACCCAAGTGCCAGGTTTGCACTACGATGAGATTTTTGCACCCGTAGTCATGCTGCATTCCATTCGGATTATCTTAGCGATTGCCGCTTTTCATGACTATGAAATTTGGCAAATGGACGTGAAAACCGCCTTCTTAAACGGCTTTTTGGAGGAAGAGTTGTACATGGTACAACCCGAAGGTTTCATTGATCCAGCACATCCTAAGAAAGTGTGCAAGCTTAAGCGTTCCATTTATGGACTTAAGCAAGCATCAAGGAGTTGGAATCATCGCTTCGACCAAGTGATAAAAGAGAATGGATTTACTCGATCGGTCGAGGAACCATGTCTATATATCAAGTCGAGTGGGAGCAAGATTGTCTTCCTAATATTGTATGTTGACGACATACTCCTGATTGGGAATGACATACCTCTCTTAACTTCGGTGAAAGTATGATTGAAAAACCACTTCCAGATGAAAGATCTGGAAGAGGCACAAAGAATTCTAGGCATCCGTATCTATCGAGATAGATCACGACGGATGCTATCTCTCGATCGGAGTCTTACATAGACAAAGTCCTAGAGAGATTCAGCATGACTAACTCCAAGAAGGGGTTCCTTCCTATGTCTCCAGGGGTGCATTTGAGCAAGTCTCAGGCACCAGAGACACCGGAAGAGAAAGAGCGCATGACACGGATTCCTTATGCTTCGGCTATAGGATCAATCATGTATGCCATGATATGCACACGTCCTGACGTGGCATATGCATTGAGTATGACAAGTCGATTCCAACAAAGATCCGGGTGAATCACATTGGTTGGCTGTCAAGAACATTCTTAAGTACCTACGGAGGACTAAAGATTGGGCATTGACTTATGGAGGCCCGCAAAAGCTATGCGCAACGGGTTACGCAGATGCTAGCTTCCAAACGGATCGAGATGACTCGAAATCTCAGTCTGGATTCGTTTTTACTCTTAATGGCGCTGCAGATCACCGGAAGAGTTCCAAGCAAACGATTCTGACAGATTCTACGACGAGTCCGAGTACTATGCCGCGTCTGAAGCTACAAAGGAAGCGATATGGATGCGTCAATTCTTACATGGACTATCTGTAGTGCCTAGTTCGAATGACCCGATCACCATCTATTGCGACAATAGTGGTGCCATCTTCCAAGCTAAGGAGCCAAAGTCTAGCCACAAGTCTAGACATGTACAACGGAAAGCTCATCTAATCCGGGATTACGTAGAGCAAAAGGAAGTAGTGATAGAAAAGATTGCTACAGATGATAACATAGCAGATCCTCTCACTAAAGCATTACGACAAGATAAGCATGAAGGGCATGTTAATTCCATGGGAATTAAACGTGTTCCTAAATTGTAGTACTCTTTTATGGATCAGATTCATTCTCTCTTGTACTCTATACGACATCATCGTTTTGATATTTTATATATATTTTGTTTTTCATGTGGATTTGTACGACAAATTTTGAACACCACAAAGTGAACTGAACGAACATTATATTTTTCAGTCCTTAATTGCCCACATGAGCTGTTAACTCTCGCAATTATTTTGTGACGTTGGTTGATGGTGGGTTCAACTAGCCATAAGTCAACAGGTTGGTGACCAATCACAGAGGCGATTTATACGGATATTTCGTAGGACACAATTGTGACAACGACGTGGAGTCCTAAATGTTTTATAACATTCGGTGCCCGGTCGTGGATAGGACCTCCATGGTGATCCTAAGAGTCGATTCTTTTGACTATCGACCGTCTCTTGAGACTAAGGCAGATTTTTGGGTGACTTTGGTTTCTTTCTCACGGTCATCCGTAACAGGGGGCCAAGTAGATTGTTTCGGTCATTTCATGCGTGCTCGGATCGGAAGGAGCTCGAGTTGAAGGAAATATTCAGCCTTTATCAGTACTCGATATTTCTCGGGGCAACTCGAGGAGTCAGAATCGCGAAATGCATGGCCATGCTCGGATACGGATTCGTTTTATCGGTTAAGTTACTCTCTAGTCGGGAAACCACTCTAGATACAGATCGATTGTAAAATACGACCTTTATGGATCCGGATCTGCAAATTGTTTTACATTGAGTGGGAGAAATTTTAAATGAATATGAGAATCGGTTATCGCACATACACTTGTACGGACAAGTGGGAGTTTGTTGGAGCTTGTGTCCTCCAGTTAGTGCGGATAACGTCATTGCACATACACTTGTACGGACAAGTGGGAGCTTGTTGGGGTTGGTGTCCTTAACAATTAGTGCAAGGACTTATAAACCTCTAAAAGGATCAAAGGGCATACTTTTGGTATTATTATCAGTTGATCCACGTTTATCAATAACGGTTAGCTTGCTAGATAAGTTTGACGTTATTGTCATACAGATGGCGGTGATCAACTGGTCCCTAAAAGTCACACCTATAGGATACGTTTGAGTGATGTGACAGTATGAAAATACAGTCATGTAGATGCCAATTTTGACTAACCAGTTAGTCTGAGTTATTTGACTAATAATTAGTTAAAATGTGATGTTGAGATATTTTATTTAATACGGATTAAATAAAAATGGCTAAGGCGAATTAAGCAATTAATTTGTGAAATTGAATATAAGCGTTTTATATTTAATTAAATGTATATTGAATATAATTATACAATACTGTTTTGTCGGACATGTATTAATAATTCAACTAACCCGTATTATTAGTTGATGCCTTAATTTCCGATAACCGATAACAGTTTATAATGAAACCGCGTCATATACACTTAGCGAGTCATGGACCGGACCACGAGTTTAAGTGAAGAGAAAATGAAAAGCCCATTTGGGCTCCTCTCACTCGGTTTGGCCGAGGCTCCCATAGACAAAAGGGGAGTCTTCTCCTCTTGTCTAACTGGAATTCATTTTGCAAACATTTCTAGGGTTTTGGGAATTGTGCCTCCCGAATTCCGGATCTCTCATCCAACACAAACTCACAAAACAATCCCCTCGATATTGCAAGGCAATTAGGGGATTCTCTCTAGCACAAGGGCATTACTCGGACATCTTGGGTGCAACAATTAGGAGGAGATCTACCTTGATCTCTCATTGCCTTTTGCACTAGGACCGAAGGTTATTTCTAATCTTTATCGTTTCATCATGTTTTTCGTTTTATGACTATAATCACATGTAAATTTTGCGTTATAATCCTACAATTAAAGGGTAGTATATGGATATTAACCCACAACCAATGTATCTGTCTGGAGGAATAGAGACTCTTCCCGACCTCCTAGGTTCCTCAGGAATATTCACCGCAGCCGGGATTGAAGGAATTGGTTCCTCCAATGGTTGCTCGGTATTTGGTTCTGGAATCTCCGACAGGTCGAAGGTTCTATCACTCTTTGCATTCTCGAGAAATTTCTTCTCTAAGAATGTCGCACTAGCCGCAACAAAAACACGTTGTTCGGTTGGCGAATAGAAGTAATGACCAAGTGTTCCTTTAGGATAACCTATAAAGTATGTCTTGACCGATCGCGGGCCGAGCTTATCCTCGTGTCTCCACTTGACATAAGCCTCGCAGCCCCAAACCCGTATAAAGGACAAGTTAGGGACCGTTCCCTTCCATATTTCATATGGAGTCTTGTCAACAGCTTTAGACGGACTTCGGTTAAGTATTAGAGCAGCTGACAGAAGAGCATAACCCCACAATGAGTCAGGCAACACGGTGTGACTCATCATGGATCGAACCATATCAAGTAGTGTTCGATTTCTCCGCTCGGACACACCATTCAGCTGAGGTGTTCCAGGTGGAGTTAGCTGTAGGGCAATCCCACAGTCTTTAAGGTGTTGATCAAACTCGTGAGAAAGATACTCGCCACCACGATCCGAACGCAGTGTTTTAATCTTTCTACCCAATAGGTTATGTACCCTATTCTGGTATTCCTTGAATTTCTCAAAGGATTCACTTTTGTGCTTCATTAAGTAGACATAGCCATATCTACTTAAATCGTCCGTGAAAGTGATGAAATACCTATAGCCTTCTCGTGCGGTGATTGACATAGGACCACATACATCCGTGTGTATGAGTCCTAATAGGTCAGCAGCGCGCATTCCAACACCTTTGAAGGAAATCCAAGTCATCTTACCGATGAGACATGATTCACACGTGCCAAATGATTGAAAATCAAAGGCCGAGATAGCTCCATTTTTAATGAGCTGTTTTACGCGTTTCTCATTAATGTGTCCCATACGGCAGTGCCATAGATACGTTTGATCTTTGTCACCAACCTTTAACTTTTTATTCATTACGTGTAATATTTCGGTGGTCTGATCTAAAACATAAATTCCGTTCATGGAGACTGCCTTGCCATAAATCATATTGTGTAAAGAGAAAAAGCAACTATTATTCTCTATTACAAATGAAAAACCAAGTTTGTCAAGTGCGAAAACCGAAATAATGTTTTTCGAAAGACTAGGTACATAATAGCAGTCATATAATGACAACTCAAATCCGCTAGGAAGCTGGATCACATATGTCCCCTTTGAGATGGCAGCCACTCTTGCTCCATTCCCAACACGCAGGTCCACCTCACCCTTTACGAGGGGTTCGATGTTTCGGAGCCCCTGCACATGATTACACAGATGAGAACCACAACCAGTATCAAGTACCCAAGTTCCGTAACTTGCGTGGTTAATCTCAATCATATGAATAAAAGTAGAAGAAGAAGACATACCAACAGGTTTAACACGACCCGCCTTTAAGTCCTCATGATAAACAGGACATGTACGCCTCCAATGCCCATCTTGTGGCGGTGATGGCATTCCATGTTTTCGGTTTTGCTCTTTGTCGCGTCTGATGAGGTGCTCGACTCACCAGGCCCACTCTTACCTGAACCCGACTTCTTGAACTTCGGTTTGCCTCTTTTGCTAGGCCTGGCTGAACTTTGCCCTTACCCTTGCCCTTGTTTGACACAACGAGAACATCTTGTTTCATGCTCCCACCGAACTTCATGTCCTTCTCGGTGCATGCGAGAAGGGAGTGCAATTCATGGGGACTTTTCTTCAAATCATTCATATAGTAATTCGCTCTAAATTGCGAAAAACCATCGTGGAGTGAGTGAAGCATGCGGTCAATAACAATGTTCTCGCTGATCTTACAATCAAAGGTCTCCAGCTTCTCGACATTCTCAATCATGCTGAGAATGTGTGGGCTAACCGGTTGGCCCTTCTGGAGTCTCGCATCAAAGAAGCGAGTGGAATGCTCATAGGTCACGATTCTCGGTGCTTTCGAGAATTCCTTGGTGAGCGTGGTGAAAATCTTGTTTGCACCTTGGGCTATGAAGCGTTTCTGCAAATTGGGTTCCATTGCAAAAATGAGTACGATTTTAATCGCACCCGCTTCCAAGGCGAAATCGTTATACTTGTCGATCTCGTTAACTCCAGCCGTGGGACCTGGGTTTGACGGCATGGGCTCAAGCAGAAATCTGAGCTTCCGTCGGCGGCAGCGGCGATTCCGTAATCTTTGCCTCCCGATCCGCGAAGTTTGATCCATCATTCTTCGATCGAGTTGATGATTCATCCGATTCATGAAGATCCGAAGCCAGGACTCACGGTCCAATGTGGCACTTGGCATTGGGTCGTTCAAGTGACCAGCCATATTGTTATTAGCAGTTTATATGAACGTGATCTACACTGAAAAAGAAAGAAACAAAAACGAAATAAGCAACTCATCGAGGTGATTTAAGTCTATTTAAAATTCATTTTAATCGTGTAGACTCATTGCACTTGTATAATTGATCTCCCTCAAGAATAATACAAGTGATCCCAAGACTCAATTTCCGTAAATTGATAAGCCAACTGTTTAGCTAGTTCTTCCATAAAAACTCTTGGTCGATAGATTTCTGGAAATCCTATCTATAGTCCACCATAATCACATGATCGTACGAGTGACCATAGTGTTGAGATAAAATAAGTCAATCGGTTCCAACTTACCCGACGTAGAAGGGGTCATATTATGCCTACCAACGAAGAAGGGATTCATTGGAGTTTGACCTATAAAGACCGTTCTCAATTTTTGATTATACGAGGAAGATCCCGTCAACTAAGTTTCAATTCATTTTAAGTGAACGAATAACTAGCAACTGCGTGAATGAATTAATTTAGATGATGGCTTAAATCGTGTGACATGAGAATGTCAAAGAAAACTAACTCGAGACCTCTATATGTGTCAGTTTTCATGCAATTATTAGGTGGTTTGGTTTTTAGGCGGAAAATGATGCATACTATCGTTGCGATAAAACAAATAAATGAATGCGATACGTAAATAAAAATTTCTAGTGTGGCCTATCCTAGTAAAAAGAACATAATACAACTTTGGAATCCACCGTTGGACCCGAAAAGCTTGTCTTGATGTTCCATCTTTGTCCATGTAGCGGGAGTGAGCATCTAGTCTCCTTCTTTAGTCTTCTCAAAATTACAATTAAAATTTACAAAATATAAACCTATTTACATTCTAAATAAAAACTGTAATTAAAAGAAATAAAGGGAGATACGAGATCTCAAAATACAACCAAGACCGTGTTCCATCATTACGGTAACACGTTCTACTAAGGCCACACTAAGTTACAACCGTTTGCAAAAATAAATAAATACGTAATTAAAAGCATTCAAAAATCAAAATAACGATAATTAAAATGCATCAACTAAATTAAATTTATTCGTGACATAATTCCGTAATTATGTTAAATTTATCCAAACCACCAAAGATAATTAAAATTATATGACAAAACCGCTTTAGTCAAGTTAATTTTAATCCGAGATAATCCGTTACTATAAATCGTTTTAAAGTAACTTAATTTTACGTGGGTGAACCGTTTCACTATCAAGCGAGAGCATAAATCCGTTTTATGCAAAATTGGCCGAGAGAAAAAAAAAACAAACAAAAAAAAATTTTTTTTTTTTTTTCTGCACTGCTGTACGTGAACAGTACCAGGAAGAAAATTTTTTTTTTTTTTATAAGGCAGAAATGCCGAGAGCCTCTAAAGGCCAAAAAAAAAAATCAATCGGCTTAAACGAGAGCAACAAGAGATCAAAACAAAACGGTTTGATAAAACACAATTGCAATTTTAATCTAATCCGTATCGAAATCAAACTACAATTGTTACATCTTCAACATATTGCAATAATTATCGGTTAAAATTACAACATGTGAAGAACGATTGAAAACAAGAGATCGAACGATCTAACAAAAATGTGTGGCACACAAATCAATGCAAAAACAAGAAAAACAGGCCGTGATACATGAAAGGCCACACGGTTTTCTAAAAAAAACTGGCCGAGACAAAAAAAATTTGCCACACGAAATTTTATGCAATCATTTTGATAGATCTTTAACATATTGCGATGAATATCGATTACAAAACAATATGCAAAGATCAAAATGAAAACAAAACAAAAGGCAACCATCACCGTGTATACAAGACACGGATCCCAAGGCACAAAACAACAACAAAAACGCAGCAATAATAAAAAAAATTGCCGAGGAAAAAAAGTTTGTGCCGCAAGGATTTTAATCAAAAATTTACCGATTCAAAATCCGTTAGATGAAAATCACATAGAAAAATTTACGTGGCCTCGCTCTGATACCACTTAAAGGGTAATATCCGTATAAAACCCATAAATTGAAGGATTATAACGCAAATTTTATACGTGATTAATAGTCATAAACGAAAACCATAATGAAACGATAAAGATTAAGTAATAACCTCCGGTCCTAGTGCAATTCGGCAATGAGAGATCAAAGTAGATCTCCTCCTAATTGTTGCACCCAAGATCGTCTGAGAAAAGCCCTTGTGCTAGAATGAATCCTCTAATTGCCTTGCAATATTGAGAGGATTGTTTTGTGAGTTTTAGTTGGATGTGAGATCCGAATTTTGAGAGGCACTTTTCTCAAAACCCTAATTATTTTGCAAATGATTATCATTAGGTTAACAAAGAGGAGAGGGCTCCCTTTTGTCCATGTTTGGCTCGGCCAAACCGAGTGAGAGGGGAAGCCTTTGGGCTTTTTCATTTCCTCTTCATATTAACTCGTGGTCCGAATCCAAATTACTAAATGTATATGACGCGGTTTCATTATAAACTGTCATCGGTTATCGGATATTAAATCATCAACTAATAACACGGATTAGTTGAATTATTAATACATGTCCGACAAAGACAATATTGTATAATTATATTCAATATACATTTAATTAAATATAAAACGCTTATATTCAATTTACGAATTAACCGCTTAATTCGTCTTAGCCATTTTTATTTAATCCGTATTAAATAAAATATCTCAACATCACATTTTGACTAATTATTAGTCAAATAACTCAGACTAACTGGTTAGTCAAATTTGGCATCTACATGACTGTATTTTCATACCGTCACATCTCTCAAACGTATCCTATAGGTGTGACTTTTAGGGACCAGTTGATCACCGCCATCTGTATGACAATAACGTCAAACTTATCTAGCAAGCCAACCGTTATTGATAAACGTGGACCAACTGATTATGATACAAAAGTATACCCTTTGATCCTTTTAGAGATTTATAAGTCCTTGCACTAACTGTAAAGGACACCAGCCCCAACAAGCCCATGCCAGCAGAAACCACTCGATCGAGTGGAATAAAACCACTCGATCGAGCAAAACTCAGGATAATCTACTCGGTCGAGTAGAATAGTTACTCGATCGGGTAACCCCTCTTTACAGCACTTCTGGATCGAGTAGAAAAGCACTCGATCGACCAACCAAGGATGTAGAAACCACTCGATCGAGTAATAAAACCACTCGATCGAGTCTTCTGTCTTCAATTCAGCTCAAATCCACGCCCGACTGCCTCGTAAACCGTGCCTTCACGCACTCCAATGCAGTATCTCACTCAGGAAAATCCCGTCTTCTCTAAATGCATGCAAAAAGGACGAAAAAGGGTACGATTCCACTACTTTCGCGTTCATTTCTACAAAATGGACAAAACGAACCAAAGTAGCCAATTCGGGGCATAATACTATATAAATAGTACAAAAATGCATAGAAATACGTGCTAAAATAGGCTAAAAAGACTATACAATATGCACGTATCAACTGTCCTTTCTCAGAGGTTGTGCAATGTATAAGTTGGTTTCTCACCTTCATACACTTAAGCCTGCACTAAGGAAATTGCATAGAGAATCCTATACTAGTGTCACTGATCGAGTTAAAGGTCTACAACAGAAGTTTCATATCTTTCAACTAAATTTGCAGCATGATCCTACCAACACCTTACTCCTTGTTGAGGAGGAAGAAGTTAGTCAGGAATATTGTTAGTTCAGAAATGTGGAACTTAGTATTGCTTAACAACGGGCTAAGGAGTTTGATATTAAAATGGGGGATGCAAGCACCACCTATTTTTTCTCCAAAATTGCTGAAAGGAGAAATAGCTTGAATATTACAAAAGTAGTTGATTTGCAGAGCACTATGCACACTGAGTTCAGTGAGGTCTCCAAAGCTTTTATTGATTATTGTTCTAGGTTATTGGGTACTGAAGATCAGGTGACGGGGTTTGATCCTCCTATTATGGCTAATAGTAAATGTCTAACTGCTGCAGAGGGTGTTTCTTTACTTGAGCCTGTTACACCTATGGAAATTAAAGCTGCTCTTTTTTCCATTAATGTGAACAAGAGTCCTGGCCCAGACGGATACTCATCTGTTTTCTTTAGGGAAGCTTGGGATGTGATTAAATATTACTTTACTATAGCCATACCTGACTTCTTTGCCACAGGTAAGCTGCTCAGAGAGGTAAAATCCACCCTTATCTCTCTCATTCCTAAAGGCAATGCTCCTACTTCTGTCTTTGACTATCGTCCAATATCTTTTTTTACCACAATTTACAAAACCATTAGTAAGATATTGACTAATAGACTTAAAAAAGTTATGCCCCTCATAGTTAGCAAGGAGCAAGCTGCATTTGTAGCTGATAGATCCATATTTGATAACACTTTCCTTGCCACTAAGCTTGTAAGGGGCTATGGAAGGAAGTATAAAACTCCCCGATGTGTGGTAGAGGTGGATATAAGGAAGGCTTTTGACACTGTTAGTTGGAAATTTCTCAAAACTATACTTCCTCAATTTGGCATTCAAGTGTAATTTTGTGATTGGATTATTACGATGGTCACCAGTTCCAAATTCTCCTTGAAAATTAATGGGAGTTCTGTTGGGTTTTTTGAAGGAAAGAGAAGACTAAGGCAGGGGGATCCTCTATCCCCGCTTCTTTTGTTACTCTGTAAGGAGGTCCTGTCTAGGATCTTAAGAGATATATCCAAGGTTAGTCAGTTTAGCTGTCATCCTAAATGTGTTTGATGGACTTGACTCACCTAATTTTCGCTGATGACCTACTTGTTTTTGTTCGTGGAGACCTGCCCTCCGTAGTTGCTGTTTAGGATAGCTTGAGTCTTTTCTCTAGTTTTTCTGGTCTAACTCCTAATCCAACAAAGACTAATATCTATTTTGCCGGGGTTAGTGATGCTATGAAGAAACTGATTCTGGACAGCACTAGCTATGTGGAGGGGACTTTTCCCTTTAAATATCTGGGTATTCCCCTTCATTTTTCTAGACTAACCAGGGATATGTTCAACTGTTAAACTCTGTGGTTATTGGCATTGAATCTTTTTGGTGTGCTTCCATCCTGCTACCAAAGGGGATTATCCAGGGTATTGAGAAAGATTGTAGGCAGTTCCTTTGGGCGACGGATGTCACAGGAGGATGGTTTTCTTCAGTTGGAACAAGGTGTGTAGAGATAGAAAACAAGGGGGGTTTGACATAAGGGAAGTTTTAAGCTGGAATAAAATGCTTTTGTTAAAAATGTTTTGGAAGTATTGTTATAACTATGATTCCATTTGGATGTGCTGGTCCAAGGAATACATTTTTCATGATAGGCCTTGTTGGGAACTTGAGGCTGATATTGTTACTTCCCCTATCTGGCATCAGATTCTGAACATGAGAAATGAGTTTGTGGCCAGAGTGGGCAGCAAGGAGATAGCCAAAGGTTTCTTTCAGACATGGCATCATCATGGCGGACTACCTTTGAAGGAGGTGTATGGTATTTTTCATGACACAAGTCCAGTTTTAAAATGGATGGCGCCACTGTTAGAAGGAGTTGTCATTCCCAAACATGCTTTCATTGCTACTCTTGAGGCTCACAAGGCTGTTCCTACTATTGACAATATCTGTAGCAGGGGCATGCCTATGGTGAGTCGTTGTACTCTCTGTTTCAAAGATGTTGAGACTAATAGTCATGTGTTCTTTGATTGCCTTTTCTCAAAGACAATTATGCAGAAGATTCTTCATTGGCAGGGGATCACTAGACAAATTCTCAGCCTAAAGCATGAGCTCTACAAGCTAGCTTTATACAGAAGTAAAAAATGGCGGAAGAAGCTGGCTTGTGTTGCTTATGCTGCCCGGATTTATAGTATTCGGCAAGAAAGGAACTTTAGAATCTTTGTAGGGGCTCATCGTACAATTGAACAAATGCTAAACTGAATTAAGTATTGTGTTTGCGTCAGGTTGTACGCTTGGAGTAAGAGGATCGTAAATTATGAAATGTTTAGCTTACTAGTAGGATGATGATGTCTAGTGAAATCTCCTAGGGGCCTATTCTTTATAAGATCTTGTGTTCCCATTTTATTAATGAGAACTCTGACCTCTTTCAAAATAATAAATAATAATAATAACAATAATAATAACAACAACAACAACAACAACAACAACAACAACAACAACAACAACAACAACAACAACAACAACAACAACAACAACAACAACAACAACAACAACAACAACAACAACAACAACAACAACAACAACAACAACAACAACAACAACAACAACAACAACAACAACAACAACAACAACAACAACAACAACAACAACAACAACAACAACAACAACAACAACAACAACAACAATAATAATAATAATAATTTAGAGAGAGAGAGAGGAGGAGGGAGAGGCGATCGTGCGATCTGCTGCGGCTGCGTTCACCGTTTTCACTGTCACCCTCACTCTGTCACCGGGACCACTTCTCAGGCCGGTCTTCCTTGTCGTCGACGGTGAGATTGACAGTGGGAATATTAGTAGCCGTTTCAGTTTGTGGGTTGTGTGAGTTTTGCGGATTAGGGCATTACGCAAACAAACTATTCACGTCCTCTTCCCGCCGTCCGCCGCCAACAACCATTTAACGACGACCTTTAGACCTCACGTCGTCGTTCGTGGGTGGCTGTTAGTTGGCATTTACGGTGCTGCTGTTATTTAGGGTTTTGCGGGGTATTGTCTTTTGCAGTGTTGTCGTCGTCTGCCTGTGTCGGTCCTCCACTGCACCACCACCCTTAGGCCTTCAGACCTCACGTCGTCGGCCTTTGCTGTGGTGGCTGACGGTGCTACCGTGAGGTTTTTTTTCCCTTCCCTTTTTTCCGTTTTCCTTTCTTTGCGATTTCGGCGTTCTATGTTGGCTGCTGCTTCTTCCTTTCTCTTGCAGTTGGGTGTCGGTCTCTAGTGGTGGTCTGGTTCTCTTGTGTCCGGCCACTGCCTTGCTGGTGTCTGTTTCTGCCGTGAGGGTTTGTTGTGGTGGTGGGTTTGTGGGTTAGCCTAGTTCTTGTTGTGTCTTTTGGTTGTCGGTCATTGGTGGTTCTAGTGTCCCCTGTGTCCGGCTGCTTCTCTGCTGACTGCCGTCACTGTCGTGAGTAGGTTGCTGCTGTGGTGTTTCGTTGTAGTGGGTATTGCTTGCGGGTTGTTAGGCTGGCCGTGGCTGGTTTGTGTTGTTTTTTTTTTTTTTATTTCGACTGCTTTGTTTGCTTAGAGCCTCTGGCCGTTGGTGGGTGTACCGTGTGGTGGTGTTCATCATGGTGGTTATTGGTGGCTATATTTTCCGTGCCGGTTGGAGGCTTTCATGCCTGAGCTTGTGCGGTACCATTGTCCTTTTACGGGTCTTCATGCGAGTCGGGATGGTTTTGGTAAGGGCCTAACTAAGGCTGCATGGCAGAAACATTTTCAGGACCGACATTGTCAGGATGGTGCGTTGGACCTTACGCGTCAGACTCTTACTGATAATTTGACTGTTTATTCCAATGCCGAGAGTACTTTGAGACGGATGGGGCTCTGGTTGTGTGGGGTGTGTTTTATGACCTGCACCACTCGTGTTAGATGTCGGCATAGTCGGGGTGATATTTTGCTGCCTCTGGAGCGTGTTGATGGCCTATACAGTTTTCATATTTATGGTATTCCGAGACCTTTGGCTCCCTCTACTTCGGTTTCTTCTGATGATGGTGTTGAGATTGTTCAGTGGTCTATATCTTCTCTTGATCGTTTATTGTCTTTGGGCCTCTGCACCGTAAAATATATTCCTCCTAAGTGTCGTCTTG
Source organism: Silene latifolia (assembly GCF_048544455.1). NCBI lineage: Eukaryota > Viridiplantae > Streptophyta > Magnoliopsida > Caryophyllales > Caryophyllaceae > Silene > Silene latifolia. Next base: position 252,717 of record NW_027413480.1, on the reverse strand, counting down.
GGTTTGCTCAGGCTTCAAAAGGAGCTCTGGATGATGTGGCTGATTCCCCTAGTGATCTCTCCCGCTGGATTCGTTTACTTGTTTTACCGCTGTGTCTGCTTAAGACTTCGCTCCTTGGAGTAATGTTGAGTGTAGGACTGTTATTCGGCGCCAGCGTCAGGAGGAGGGTATTGCCAGGGCTATCCTTGCTTGGGGGGGGTACCTGGGGGGGGGGGCATTTGCAGCTGTTGCAGGAGTGTTTTGATGAGGGTCCTTCTTTGTTTAATGTGGAGGAGGATCTGGATTTGGGTAAGCATAACCTCCATCAATGTCGGCGGAAGATTTCTGATGGTCACTATACTGCTGCTGTTCGGGTGCTTTCTTCCTCTGGGGTCGCCCCCTACTCCGATGCCACTCTTGTGGCCTTGCATGAGAAGCATCCTGTCGCCCCACCTCCTACTTTGCCTCCTTTGTCTGGGGATCATTATCCTCTGGTTGCCTCTGAGTCAATGGTTTTGGATATGATTCGGAGCTTCCCACGTGGTAGTTCTTGTGGGAGGGATGGTTTTCGTGCCCAGCACCTTATGGATTGTTTGAGTGGCGCTGATGTGCCTATCTCTGATGATTTGATCACTTCTATTACTAGGGTGGTTAATCTTTTTCTTGAAGGTCGGTGCCCTCTTGCTTTGGGTGAGTACATTGCCAGCGCCCCTCTCACGCCGCGTGTTAAACCAGGTGGTGGGGTCCGTCCTATTACTGTTGGTACTGTCTGGAGACGACTTGTCTCTAAGGTTGGTGCTTTTCTGGTGGGTCCTTCTTTGTCGTCTTATTTTGCTGGTTTACAGTTTGGGGTGGGTGTGTCCGGTGGAGGAGAGGCTATCTTACATGCCTTGAATCGGCTCATTGAGGCTCGGGGTGCTGAGGTGGGACTTTCCATGTTGCTGGTTGATTTCCAGAATGCTTTCAACCTTGTTGATCGTACGACCATGCTTCAGGAAGTCCGCCGTCGTTGCCCGGTTCTTTCCCGTTGGGTGGAGTTTTGTATCCCAGCCTTGCCCGTCTTTTTTATGGGGAGCATTGCTTGTGGTCTTGTCAGGGTGTCCAGCAGGGTGATCCTTTGGGTCCGTTGCTTTTCGCTTTGGTTTTGCATCCCTTAGTATGCAAAATCCGGGACACTTTTGACCTCACTATGCAGGCGTGGTACTTGGATGGAGAAGAATTGTATAAATCAGGGTAACGGGCCTCTTGTTTTTCCCTAGAGTCACCATTTTGGGGGATACTATGGAGGTGGGGAAGGTCTTGGATTTGATTATGGCGGATGGCCCCCGTTTTGGACTACACCTTAATGTCTCCAAGACGGAGGTCTTTTGGCCTGTTGAGGATCCTCGGAGTCGGCTCCCTGGGGTTTTCCCCCCTTCTATTGCTCGGCCCGTGCGTGGTGTTACAGTTTTGGGTGGATCTGTCAGTACTTGCCCTGGTTTTGGCAGTGAGATTGTGGCGAGGAGAGTAACTAAGACCATTGAGCTAATGGACTTGGTTGAGAGGATTGAGGACCCGCAATGTGAGTTGCTTCTACTTCGAGCTTGTACTGGTATTTATAAGCTCTATTTCTCCCTTCGTACTTGCTCCCCTAGTGTTTTTGGGTCCGTCCATCTTCCTTTTGATGCTGCTCTTCGTTCCAGCTTGGAACGTATCGTCACCGCGTCTGGCCCGGGTTTTGGGGATTGGCAGTGGCGCCCTACTACTTTCCCTTTTCATCTTGGTGGTCTTGGTGTCTATGCAGCGGGGGATGTTTTACATTATGCTTTTATTGCGTCCCGTTTGCAGTCTGCTGATTTGCAGGCTAAGCTCCTCGGACCTTCTGGTATTGTAGCTGCTATCCCTGCTTTTGATGATGCCGCTCGGGGTTTTACTGCGACTACAGGCTCTGGTATCTTAGGTAACCCTAGTGAAATTGCTGCCCCCAAACTTATGAAGAAATTGGCAGACATTTATTTCGAGACGGTTGCTGCTGTCTCAGGGTCTGTTTTCTCTTTGACACCACGCCAGCTTGCTTTGTGGCAGTTTCAGTAGGGTTCCCACTCCTCTAATTGGTTGTGTGCGGTTCCCATCTCGGGGTTGGGTCAGACTATGAACGGAAGGACTTACCGTAGTGTGCTTGGGTATCGTCTGGGTGTTCCGTTATTCACGGTCTCTAGGCCCTGTCCTGCTTGCTCTCGGGTTTTTGCTGATGATGTTTTTGGGGACCACGTTGTTTCTTGTACTGGTACTATGGGCGTTAAACATTGGCATAACCTCATCCGTGACACTCTTTTCGACATCTGCTATAGATCTGGTATTTCTGCGGGAAAGGAGGTTGGTATCGGTTTGGTTAACGGGCATGGTGGTTCTCTTCGTCCTGCGGATTTGCTGCTTTATTCTTGGGACAGAGGACGTGCTGTGTGCGTTGACTTGACGAGGTCTTCTCCTTTGACTCGGATCGGGATGACGGATTTTGTGCCTGGCGGGTTGTTGATCTTCTCGGCGTAAGTGTGCTAAGTACGGGGGATTTGTGCGCGGCGTGGTTATGGTTTCCTTCCCTTCTCTTTCTCATCACTTGGGAGCCGGGTTCGGATGTTGTTGCCTTGCTAAAGCGGATCCGAAAATTCTCGGTATCTCGGGATGCGGGGCTCGGGTGCCCGCTTACATTTTTACTAGACTTAGCTTTGCTGTTGCTAAGGGTGTGGGAGCCCAGCTTGTTTCTCGGCTCCCCATCAATTTCATGTAAACTTTTATTTTTATTTTAATGAAAGTTGCGCGCATCGTTTTTTTATAATAATAATAATAATAATAATAATAATAATAATAATAATAATAATAATAATAATAATAATAATAATAATAATAATAATAATAATAATAATAATAATAATAATAATAATAATAATAATAATAATAATAATAATAATAATAATAATAATAATAATAATAATAATAATAATAATAATAATAATAATAATAATAATAATAATAATAATAATAATAATAATAATAATAATAATAATAATAATAATAATAATAATAATAATAATAATAATAATAATAATAATAATAATAATAATAATAATAATAATAATAATAATAATAATAATAATAATAATAATAATAATAATAATAATAATAATAATAATAGGTGAAGAAAGGTTAGTGAGAGAGAGAGGAGAGGCGATCAACAGGCGCGTCCCTGCCGTCAACTTCCTCATCATCACAGCACCTTTCTTCACCACCATGATCGCCTCGCCACGCCTTTCTTATCGTCGGCTTTAGGGTTCAGTTTAGGGTTCAGGTGGGTGTTTTATTGCGGTTTTGTGAAGTTTGAAGGTGATCGTGTTTCTCCTCTAGGGCTTAGTATTGTGCTCTCATCCGCCGCTGACTGCCGCCATCCACCCCACGTCGACCATTTGGTCCTCACGTCGCCGGTCAGGGGAAGGAGTTATGGTTGTTTCACGGTGGATTTCAGGGTTGCGGGGGAACCATTTCGTGCAGCGTTTTATCAGGCGGCATTGTCGTTTTCTTTCTGCGACCACTGTCGTCCTGCGCCACCACCCATTGGCTTTCTGACCTCAAGTCGCCGCCATTGCTGTGGTGGTTGACGGCGCTGCCCCCTGCCGGTGAGTTTTTCTGTTTTCTTTGCCTTTTTGTGTTCCGTTTTTGTTTCTCGCTGTTTTCTGTTTTGCGACGGTGGTCCGGTGGTGCCCCGGTACTGTGGTCAGCCGCTGCATCCTTTGCCTCCTGTGTGTGTAGGTGTAGTGGTGTTTGGTTGGGGTCCGGGTTGTGCAGTTCTTTTAGGGCTATTGTCAACCATTTTTGTGGTGGTTGGTGTGTTGGTCGCCCCAGGTTGTTCAATACCGCCTTGCGCGAGGAAGGGTGTTGGGTTTAACTGTCCTTTAATGCCCGAGCTTGTGCGGTACCATTGTTCTTTTTCGAGTCTTCATAGGTGTCGGGATGGTTTCGGTAAGGGCCTTACAAAGGCAGCTTGGCAGAAACACTTACAGGTCCGGCATTGTCATGATGGTGCGTTGGACCTTATGCGTCAGACTCTTTCTGATAGTTTGACTATTTATTCCAATGCCGAGAGTACTTTGCGGCGGATGGGGCTCTGGTTGTGTGGGGTGTGCTTTATGACCCGTACTGTTAGAGCAAGATGTCGGCATAGTCGGGGTGATTTTGTGATGTACCCGGAGTGTGTTGATGGCATTTACACCTTCCATATTCATGGTGTTCCGAGACCTGTGGTTCCTTCTACTTCGGTTTCTTCTGATGATAGTGTTGAGCTCGTTCAGTGGTCTATATCTTCGCTGGATCGTTTGTTGTCTTTAGGCCTTCGCACCGTGAAATCCATTCCTCCTAAGTGTCGTCTTGGGTTTGCTCGGGCCTTGAAAGGGGCCTTGGATGCGGTGTTTGATGCCCCTAGTGATCTCTCCCGCTGGGTTCGTTTGCTTGTTCTACCACTATGTTTGCTCAAGACTTTTGCTCCTCGGAGTAATCATGAGTATCGGACTGCTATTCGGCGTCAGCATCAGGAGGAGAGTATTGCCAGGGCTATCCTTGCTTGGGGGACACCTGGGGGGGTTTTGCAGTTGTTACAGGAGTGTTTTGACGAGGGTCCTTCTTCTTTTTCTGTGGATGAGGATCTCGATTTGAGTGAGCTTAACCTCCGCCAATGTCGGCGGAAGATTTCTGATGGCCATTATACTGCTGCTGTACGGGTGCTTTCTTCCTCTGGGGTTGCCCCCTACTCCGATGCCACTCTCGTGGCCCTGCGTGAGAAGCATCCTGTCGCCCCGCCTCCTTCTTTGCCTCCTCTGTCTGGGGGTCATCATCCTCTGGTTGCCTCTTCGGCGGTGGTCTTGGATATGATTCGGAGCTTCCCTCGTGGTACTTCTTGTGGGAGGGATGGTTTTCGTGCACAGCACCTTATGGACTGTTTGAGTGATGTTGTTGTGGCTATCTCCGATGATTTGATCACTTCTATTACTAGGGTGGTTAATCTTTTTCTTGAGGGCCGGTGTCCTCTTCCTCTAGGTGAGTACATTACCAGCGCCCCTCTCACACCACTTGTTAAACCGGGAGGTGGAGTTCGTCTTATTGCTGTTGGTACGGTCTAGAGACGGCTTGTCTATAAGGTTGGTGCTTCTATGGTTGGTCCGTCTTTATCTTCTTATTTTGATGGGCTTCAATTCGGGGTGGGTGTGTCCGGTGGAGGAGAGGCTATCTTGCATGCCTTGAACCGGCTCATTGAGGCTCGGGGGCTCGGTGGGGCTTTCTATCTCTTCTTTGGTTGATTTCTAGAATGCGTTCAACCTTGTTGACAGTTCGACCATGCTTCAGGAGGTCCGCCGTCGTTGCCCGGCTCTCTCCCGTTGGGTGGAGTTTTGTTATTCCAGCCCGGCCCGTCTTTTTTATGGGGAGCACTGCTTGTGGTCTTGTCAGGGTGTTCAGCAGAGTGATCCGTTGGGGCCTTTGCTTTTCGCGTTGGTTTTGCATCCCTTGGTTTGCAAGATCCGGGACACTTTTGACCTCACTTTGCAGGCTTGGTACTTAGATGATGGTACCATTGTGGGTGATACTTTGGAGGTGGGGAAGGTTTTGGACTTGATTAGGTTGGATGGTCCTCGTTTTGGATTACATCTTAATGTCTCCAAGACGGAGGTCTTTTGGCCTGTTGAGGATCCACGGAGTCGGCTTCCTGGGGTTTTCCCCACTTCTATTTCTCGGCCTATGCGTGGGGTTACAGTTTTGGGAGGACCTGTCAGTACTTGTCCTGGTTTTAGCAGTGAGATTGTGGCAACGAGAGTAACTAAGACCATTGAGCTAATGGACTTGGTTGCGAGGATTGAGGACCCGCAATGTGAGTTGCTTCTTCTTCGAGCTTGTACTGGTATTTCTAAGCTCTACTTCTCCCTTCGTACTTGCTCCCCTAGTGTTTTTGGGTCTGTCCATCTTCCTTTTGATGCCGCTCTTCGTTCTAGCTTGGAACGTATTGTCACCGCGTCAGGTCCGAGTTTTGGGGGTTGGCAGTGGCGCCTTGCTACATTCCCTTTTCATCTTGGTGGGCTTGGTGTCTATGCAGCGGGAGATGTTTTATTTTATGCTTTTATTGCATCCCGTTTGCAGTCTGCTTGTTTGCAGGCTAAGCTCCTCGGCCCTTTTGGTATTGTAGCTGCTGGCCCTGCCTTTGATGATGTCGTGCAGGTGTTTACTGCGACTACAGGTTCTGGTATATTAGGTCACCCTAGTGAAATTGCTGCCCCCAAACTTATGAAGAAATTGGCAGATATTTATTTCACGACGGTTGCTGTTGCCTCAGAGTCTGTTTTCTCTTTGACACCACGCCAGCTTGCTTTATGGCAGTCTCAGCAGGGTTCTCACTCCTCTGATTGGTTACGTGCGATTCCTATCTCAGGGTTGGGGCAGACTATGAACAGGAGGACTTACCGTAGTGTGCTGGGGTATCGTCTGGGTGTTCCGTTATTCACGGTATCTAGGCCCTGTCCTGCTTGCTCTCGGGTTTTTGCTGGGGATGTTTTTGGGGACCACGCTGTTTCTTATACTGATACTGTGGGCGTTAAACATCGGCATAACCTTGTCCGGGACACTATTTTCGACATCTGTTATAGATCTGGTATTACTGCGGGGAAGGAGGTTGATATCGGTTTGGTTGATGGGCATGGTGGCTCTCTTCATCCTGCGGATTTATTGCTTTATTCTTGGGACAGGGGTCGTGATGTGTGCGTCGACCTGACAAGTTCTTCACCTTTGACTCAGACTGGGTTGGCAGATTTTGTGCCGGGCCAGGTTGTCGCTGATGATGCTCAGCGAAAGTGTGCTAAGTATGGGGATTTGTGCGCGGTAGCGGGTTATGGTTTCCTACCCTTCTCTTTCTCTTCACTTGGGGAGCTGGGTTCGGATGATGTTGCCTTACTCAAGCGGATCCAGAAATTCTCGGTATCTCAGGATACGGGGGCTCGAGTGACCGCTTACATTTTTACTAGACTTAGCTTTGCTATTGCTAAGGGTGTGGGAGCCCAGATTGTCTCTCGGCTCCCCACCAATTTCATGTAAACTTATATTTTTATTTTTATTTTAATGAAAGTTGCGCGCATCTTTTAATAATAATAATAATAATAGTAATAATAATAATAATAATAATAATAATAATAATAATAATAATAATAATAATAATAATAATAATAATAATAATAATAATAATAATAATAATAATAATAATAATAATAATAATAATAATAATAATAATAATAATAATAATAGGTGAAGAAAGGTTAGTGAGAGAGAGAGGAGAGGCGATCAACATGAGCGTCCCTGCCGTCAACTTCTGCCGTCAACTTCTTCACTGCCGCACCTTTCTTCACCACCAGGGCTGCCGCCTCACGCCGGCCTTTCTTATCGTCGGCTTTAGGGTTCAGTTTAGGGTTCAGGTGGGTGTTTTATTGCGGTTTTGTGAAGTTTGAAGGTGATCGTGTTTCTCCTCTAGGGCTTAGTATTGTGCTCTCATCCGCCGCTGACTGCCGCCATCCACCCCACGTCGACCATTTGGTCCTCACGTCGCCGGTCAGGGGAAGGAGTTGTGGTTGTTTCACGGTGGATTTCAGGGTTGCGGGGGAAGCATTTCGTGCAGCTTTTTATCAGGCGGCATTGTCGTTTTCTTTCTGCGACCACTGTCGTCCTGCGCCACCACCCATTGGCTTTCTGACCTCAAGTCGCCGCCATTCTTTGTGGTGGTTGGCGTTGTGCCGCCCTGTAGGTGAGTTTTTCTTTTCTTTGCCTTTTTGTGTTCCGTTTTTGTTTCTCGCTGTTTTCTGTTTTGCGACGGTGGTCCGGTGGTGCCCCGGTACTGTGGTCAGCCGCTGCATCCTTTGCCTCCTGTGTGTGTAGGAGTAGTGGTGTTTGGTTGGGGTCCGGGTTGTGCGGTTCTTTTAGGGCTATTGTCAACCATTTTTGTGGTGGTTGGTGTGTTGGTCGCCCTAGGTTGTTCAATACCGCCTTGCGCGAGGAAGGGTGTTGGGTTTTACTGTCCTTTAATGCCCGAGCTTGTGCGGTACCATTGTCTTTTTTCGAGTCTTCATAAGTGTCGGGATGGTTTCGGTAAGGGCCTTACAAAGGCAGCTTGGCAGAAACACTTACAGGTCCGGCATTGTCATGATGGTGCGTTGGACCTTATGCGTCAGACTCTTTCTGATAGTTTGACTGTTTATTCCAATGCCGAGAGTACTTTGCGGCGGATGGGGCTCTGGTTGTGTGGGGTGTGCTTTATGACCCGTACTGTTAGAGCAAGATGTCGGCATAGTCGGGGTGATTTTGTGATGTACCCGGAGTGTGTTGATGGCATTTACACCTTCCATATTCATGGTGTTCCGAGACCTGTGGCTCCTTCTACTTCGGTTTCTTCTGATGATAGTGTTGAGCTCGTTCAGTGGTCTATATCTTCGCTGGATCGTTTGTTGTCTTTAGGCCTTCGCACCGTGAAATCCATTCCTCCTAAGTGTCGTCTTGGGTTTGTTCGGGCCTTGAAAGGGGCCTTGGATGCGGTGTTTGATGCCCCTAGTGATCTCTCCCGCTGGGTTCGTTTGCTTGTTCTACCACTATGTTTGCTCAAGACTTTTGCTCCTCGGAGTAATCATGAGTGTCGGACTGCTATTCGGCGTCAGCATCAGGAGGAGAGTATTGCCAGGGCTATCCTTGCTTGGGGGACACCTGGGGGGGTTTTGCAGTTGTTACAGGAGTGTTTTGACGAGGGTCCTTCTTCTTTTTCTGTGGATGAGGATCTCGATTTGAGTGAACTTAACCTCCGCCAATGTCGGCGGAAGATTTCTGATGGCCATTATACTGCTGCTGTACGGGTGCTTTCTTCCTCTGGGGTTGCCCCCTACTCCGATGCCACTCTCGTGGCCCTGCGTGAGAAGCATCCTGTCGCCCCGCCTTCTTCTTTGCCTCCTCTGTCTGGGGGTCATCATCCTCTGGTTGCCTCTTCGGCGGTGGTCTTGGATATGATTCGGAGCTTCCCTCGTGGTACTTCTTGTGGGAGGGATGGTTTTCGTGCACAGCACCTTATGGACTGTTTGAGTGGCGTTGTTGTGGCTATCTCCGATGATTTGATCACTTCTATTACTAGGGTGGTTAATCTTTTTCTTGAGGGCCGGTGTCCTCTTCCTCTAGGTGAGTACATTGCCAACGCCCCTCTAACACCACTCGTTAAACCGGGAGGTGGAGTTCGTCTTATTGCTGTTGGTACGGTCTGGAGACGGCTTGTCTATAAGGTTGGTGCTTCTATGGTTGGTCCGTCTTTATCTTCTTATTTTGATGGGCTTCAGTTCGGGGTGGGTGTGTCCGGTGGACGAGAGGCTATCTTGCATGCCTTGAACCGGCTCATTGAGGCTCGGGGGGCTCAGGTGGGGCTTTCTATGCTGCTGGTTGATTTCTAGAATGCGTTCAACCTTGTTGACAGTTCGACCATGCTTCAGGAGGTCCGCCGTCGTTGCCCGGCTCTCTCCCGTTGGGTGGAGTTTTGTTATTCCGGCCCGGCCGTCTTTTTTATGGGGAGCACTGCTTGTGGTCTTCTCAGGGTGTTCAGCAGAGTGATCCGTTGGGGCCTTTGCTTTTCGCGTTGGTTTTGCATCCCTTGGTTTGCAAGATCCGAGACACTTTTGACCTCACTTTGCAGGCTTGGTACTTAGATGATGGTACCATTGTGGGTGATACTTTGGAGGTGGGGAAGGTTTTGGACTTGATTAGGTTGGATGGCCCTCGTTTTGGATTACATCTTAATGTCTCCAAGACGGAGGTCTTTTGGCCTGTTGAGGATCCACGGAGTCGGCTTCCTGGGGTTTCCCCCACTTCTATTTCTCGGCCTTTGCGTGGGGTTACAGTTTTGGGAGGACCTGTCAGTACTTGTCCTGGTTTTAACAGTGAGATTGTGGCGACGAGAGTAACTAAGACCATTGAGCTAATGGACTTGGTTGCGAGGATTGAGGACTCGCAATGTGAGTTGCTTCTTCTTCGAGCTTGTACTGGTATTTCTAAGCTCTACTTCTCCCTTCGTACTTATTCCCCTAGTGTTTTTGGGTCTGTCCATCTTCCTTTTGATGCCGCTCTTCGTTCTAGCTTGGAACGTATTGTCACCGCGTCAGGTCCGAGTTTTGGGGATTGGCAGTGGCGCCTTGCTACATTCCCTTTTCATCTTGGTGGGCTTGGTGTCTATGCGGCGGGAGATGTTTTATTTTATGCTTTTATTGCATCCCGTTTGCAGTCTGCTGGTTTGCAGGCTAAGCTCCTCGGCCCTTCTGATATTGTAGCTGCTGGCCCTGCCTTTGATGATGCCGCGCAGGTGTTTACTGCGACTATAGGTTCTGGTATATTAGGTCACCCTAGTGAAATTGCTGCCCCCAAACTTATGAAGAAATTGGCAGATATTTAAATCACGACGGTTGCTGCTGCCTCAGAGTCTGTTTTCTCTTTGACACCACGCCAGCTTGCTTTATGGCAGTCTCAGCAGGGTTCTCACTCCTCTGATTGGTTACGTGCGATTCCTATCTCAGGGTTGGGGCAGACTATGAACGGGAGGACTTACCGTAGTGTCTTTGGGGTATCGTCAGGTGTTCCGTTATTCACGGTATCTAGGCCCCGTCTGCTTGCTCTCGGGTTTTTTTTGGGGATGTTTTTGGGGACCACGCTATTTCTTGTCTTGCATCTTGTGGGCGTTAAACATCGGCATAACCTTGTCCGGGACACTATTTTCGACATCTGTTATAGATCTGGTATTACTGTGGGGAAGGAGGTTGATATCGGTTTGGTTGATGGGCATGGTGGCTCTCTTCGTCCTGCGGATTTATTGCTTTATTCTTGGGACAGGGGTCGTGATGTGTGCGTCAACCTGACAGGTTCTTCACCTTTGACTCAGACTGGGTTGGCAGATTTTGTGCCGAGCCAGGTTGTCGGCGATCTTTGCTCGGCGAAAAAGTGTGCTAAGTATGGGGATTTGTGCGCGGTAGCGGGTTATGGTTTCCTACCCTTCTCTTTCTCTTCACTTGGGGAGCTGGGTTCGGATGTTGTTGCCTTACTCAAGCGGAAATAGAAATTCTCGGTATCTCAGGATGCGGGGGCTCGAGTGGCCGCTTACATTTTTACTAGACTTAGCTTTGCTATTACTAAGGGTGTGGGAGCCCAGATTGTCTCTCGGCTCCCCACCAATTTCATGTAAACTTATATTTTTATTTTTATTTTAATGAAAGTCATTGCATGATCTTATAATAATAATAATAATAATAATAATAATAATAATAATAATAATAATAATAATAATAATAATAATAATAATAATAATAATAATAATAATAATAATAATAATAATAATAATAATAATAATAATAATAATAATAATAATAATAATAATAATAATAATAATAATAATAATAATAATAATAATAATAATAATAATAATAATAATAATAATAATAATAATAATAATAATAATAATAATAATAATAATAATAATAATAATAATAATAATAATAATAATAATAATAATAATAATAATAATAATAATAATAATAATAATAATAATAATAATAATAATAATAATAATAATAATAATAATAATAATAATAATAATAATAATAATAATAATTATAATAATAATTATTATAATAATAACTATTATTATTATTATTATTATTATTATTATTATTATTAGTATTATTATTAGTATTATTATTATTATTATTATTATTATTATTATTATTATTATTATTATTATTATTATTAATAATAATAATAATAATATGTTGCTAATGGTGCTCAGCGAAAGTAATAATAATAGTAATAATAATAACAATAACGACAATAATGATAATAATACTAATATTAATAATGGTAATAATAATATACGATAATAATAATTAACTTGAGACGGTAGTAATTGTGACGGTTGCTAGAAACTTCCACCACCCACCTTATCCACCCAAAATCTCACAAAATCTATTGTGTCGGTAAATGGGCATATTTTATGGCATTTGGCATCTCACTACTACAAAACTTGTAATGGACATCGGACTTTTCGCTATATGGACATCGGATACACAATCGATGTAGAGTTTGGTCATGTCCATTGTGGATTAATGGACATCGGATTTTAGACCGATGTCCACTAAAATTTGCACATCGGATTTTTAGGAAAACTGATGTCTATGTGATCAATGGACATCGGATTTTTAGGAAAACCGATGTCTATTTGATCAATGGACATCAGTTTTTTGCAAAAATCCGATGTATAATTATTATTTTTTATAAAAAAAAATATTACGCTGTTGCCCATATTAGTCGTACACATGACGACAATGCAAAATGATTCCCTAATTAACAAAAAATATTTGTATACAATCAATCGGTTATCCAAAGCCAATTACAAAAAAGTTCCATCTACATAATGTGTCAAATTTACTTAGACAATTAACCTATACAAAATATAAACTGATATGCAAACTGACTAATTATTTAAAAAACAAGGCCGAAGAGACGAGACTACTTGGCAGCTTCAGATTTGCTCATCTCCCATTGGGCATATTACCAAGAGAATCTGGTCAACACAACAAAGTTAACGAGAAAACAAAATATCAACATAGAAGATCCTATATAACTAACGAGACACATACATTACTGTATTTTAAGTATCACAACTACTAGCAATACACTCACCTGAATGTGAGGAGCAGAAAAGACGAGGACATAAAACCGTTCGTTAGTCAAAAATGAGCTAAGTTTTAACATTAATGATGATGACGATGATTTTCCATCTATTTTAGCTTATCGCACCCAAATGAGAAAAACTAGTGAATCAATGGTCACATCAAAATGCGAACTCAATAAAAAGACTAATGAGAGTCCAAGGGGAAAGACTTAAACAACACTTGCCTGTATTAATGTTGTTGCATCTGCAATGACGAAAGGCACATGTAGAAGGGGCCATTGTAAAAGGTGCTCTGATATGGTACCAGCCTGCAAATGAAGTATTGACATGAGCATTCAACAAATTATCACCAAGTTGTTTGATTGTTTGTCTATATTTTATAATTATAGGTGAAAATGAAAAAGAATAAATAAATAATTACGTTCCCATATCGTAATAAGTACCTGTAAGTATTTGCTGCCATCAAAAAAGCGAAGTGGCTTGAGCGACTGGTGGGTCTGATACATTGTTGGAACATTTAGAAGACTATAATTAAAACACCAATGTTAAAAAAAAAATCTGAAAGAACCAGTATCAACATTCTACCCCAGTGCTGATACTAATAAGGCAAGCAAACCAAGTGTACAACGAACCTGCGCCAACATTCTGATGCAGCAGCCAGTAGGTGTGTGACATGCACACCAAAAATTAGCTCCAGATGAACAGAAAAGAAAACAAACTAAACCAACCAAATACAAAAAATGTCATTAACTATACCGTGTTAAATTGATTTTGATAGACGATAGTTTAATTAATGACAACCCCGTCATCCAATCAGCGTTTAACAAACGCAATAAAGAGGACGAATCAACATACATCTGATCAACTCCTTATCCCATCCATGAGTTTCCGCTGATAAGCCTGAATCTTCAAAGCTTTAGCATTACACTGCAAATTTACAAGGTCACAATGTCAATATGACAAACCACTCACAAACAGATATTATGATAAGCTATTAGCTGCCAACTATTGTGGAGAGATTTGTTCATACAAACTTACAAATTAAAGGAATGTGGATGGATGCATATATGGTAACAAGAGCTTCCTGGAAAGGGAAAACAGAATACTAATAAGAATATTATTCTCAAAACCGCCAATTTCATGGAACACATCAAAACCTCGGCAATTAAATCACGAAACAACAAAATTTAAACAACCTAAATGACACTTGATATCGCTTGAAAGAGGGTTTTGAACAACAGAGGAGGTTAGTTAAATGAACTGAAAATAATCCATTCTTTTTACTCAAAGCATCATCATCTTTTTACTCATAACAATCAGGCTTGGTGTTATCTCATTGACGCAGAAAATCTAATCATAATGAAACATCTGAAAGGTTGCTGCCATATATTATGAAAAAAAGCCTCATCAGACGGATAAAGTCATGCCCTGTCTCAAGACAAATTACTCAATGAGGCATAGTATAAATATGGAATAATAATGCAAAAACTGAGATACCTCTGAGTCTTGCCGAAATGATGTTTTATCGAGTTCTGGAATCACAAGAGTATCTTTAGTAATACGAGCCACAGCCACCATGTCACAAATCTGCAATTTTATAAAGACAATCAACCTTTGCTCAACCTCAAAAGAATATCACTCACAGGGGTGAATCTGTTATAAGGGGAATCGAGTCGTTGTGGACATCCGTATGGCCAGTGACGACTTCAAAGATCAAGTGTAAGACATTATATGCCTTCTTCACATGAATAAATATATGGCTAATTGCATCTTTATAACCACAACAATAGGAATAGTCTCCAACTCTCCACATGTAAAGAGCTATATATCATTCAGGAAAAATACGGTGCAAATATACTTAATAATTAAAGTCATTAGACCAATTATATACCATGACAACATTAGAGTCACATAACCAGTCAAGACTTGGCTCTATACAAACCCGAGCAGGAGGTAAGACAAAAATCTGAAGTATCTTTGTATGAGTAAGAAACCTGCAAAAGTGTGTAACTACTCTTTGCTGCCATAAATGTGTACTCATTTGCTTTATTCTCACTTATGAAAGCCTTGTTTTGTAACTAACTTGCCCAGTTGAATGCCAACTAACTCTTTAGTGCAATACACAATTCAACTGATGCTTTTCTTCAAATGTAACACCAGAAGACCCCTTCCAATGCTTTCGGGATAATGCTTGACAGCTTGCCTTGCCTGTCAGCAGACTATAAGCCATTTAGGACATCACTTATTAGATTGCATATGGTATAAAACTATATATATTGACATTGCATGTTGGATGAGAGTCAGTACATACATAGAGTGTTGGATTGCTTGATCTGCAGAAAATGCAAGCAGAAACTCATCAACGACAACTTCCCTGCTCTCATTTTTCTTATCTGAGAAAATTGTCAAGGAGAAGAAATGTGGGCTGTATCGACTATCAAGTATGAGCTTCTATTAGAGAGCTACACGATGCAGTACCGTTGAACGATCAAACTATCGTATATTAATGAGAAATTAATCAATTATCCGTCAGTGGAAACTTCATGTGACCTTCAAAGTTAAATAAGGACGATATAATGACATGAAAAAAAACTACTAAAGAGAGAAGCTAGAGGGATTTCATGGCTCAAACTTAATGACATGTAAGTTAAGAAACTTCAAAAAGGTAAGCAAAATGAAAGGATACAGTCTTCAAAAAAATGGCGAATCTCAGCCAAAAGATGGGGAGGTAGCTACTTGTTGTCCTTGTAATGTTCCTACTCAGGATCATTGGCACAAACAACAATTATCTTATCATCTTTCTCCCCCTGATGGGGAGGTAGCTGAATACCCTTCATAGAAAACGAGTTATCACTAAATTGAAATCAAATTTAATTGCAAACCCTAACCCAATTACTTAATTGTACCCTAACATGATAAAAATAATTGAATCCCAAAACGCAAACATCATAGAAAACACAAAATCAGTGAAAAATGAAAACAATTCCTCTAAAAAACATATGAATTGCGATGAATTTAAAGATAATTGAAATTAAAAAACATACCTGATTAAAGATTGCGAAGTGAAAGGTTGACGAATTCTGCCGAGATGGATATGGGTCGTCAGTGAAGAGGTGGCTGCCGACAATAACACGGTGGTTGTCGGTGACGGGTGGCTGGTGGTGGTGATAAGGTTGTTGTGGAAGCTAGCATCGTATCTCGTATATAAGAGTTAGGTTTTGGGTGTGTGACGGTCGTCAGAGTAATAGGAAAAATATAGGGATATTCTCTAGTGTACCCCTCAACTTTTTCATTTTCTATGATATACCCCTCTTTTCATGCAAAAAAACTTTGACCGTCAATAACTCTTGGCTACAAATTCAGAATACGATAAACTTTTTTTCCAAATTGACCGTCTTTAAGAGGTCTTCCGTTTGAAAAAAAATTCACCGACGTCTCAACTTGTAGTCGGGAACTATGGTCGGTCAAAGTTTATTCGTTAAAAAACGTTTGACCAACCATAACTACCGGCTAAGAGTTCAAAAAGCGGTGATTTTTTTTTTCAAATTGAAGGCCTTGACGAGTTAATTGGTTTGGAAGAAAAAAATACCGTTTTCTAAACTCGTAATAGAGAATTATTGCCGGTCAAAGTTTTTTTGCGAAAAACGAGGGGTACACCATAGAAAACGAAAAAGTTCAGGGGTACACAAGAGAATATCCCAAAAATATAAGACGAGTGATTAATTTTGAGACTGTTAATGGTTTTTTAAGACCGATATTTTGTCGGTCTCAATTTTGAGTCCGACGAATATTTTTTGAGACTCAAAATAGCGGTCTAAAAAACGGCTATTTCTTGTAGTGGACGAGGAGGGAGTACGGGGTTGAGGACGGGGTTGGTAGCCGGAGTGGGGGAGAGTGAGTACGGGGTTTTGGGGGTTAGGGTTTAGGAGTGAGAGTGAGGGAGAGGGAGAGGATTTGGGGAAGAATGTATGTAGTCGAAATTATAAGTGATGGCGGTGAGGCAAATATTTTTGCCGCCTATAATTTTCACTTTAGATGCACATCGGTTAAATGCAATGTTCCATGTCCATGACTTTTATATAGACATGGGTTTTATTAAATATCACATGTCCTTTAAAATCAGAAATAATGGACATGTGTTTTTTAACGCAACCGATGTGCATATAAATTATATGCACATCAGTTTTTTGCAAACAAGCGACGTGCATGTTATGTACATCGGTTTTCCAGATTATCCGATGTGCATCGACTGATGTCGATAACGAGTTTTGTAGTAGTGTCTATTGTGTTTGTCATGTGTATTGGTGGACTTAACGGTTGTGCTTGCTTATTTATTGTTGAGGAGACGGAAGGCGGTTGGGAGACCGTCTTCCGCTTGAGTCGCCTCTTGGAGATTCCTACTCCAAGAGGGATGTTCACATTAGTGGCTTGAGTTACGGAGTGACTCGTGTGGTTGAGGCACGATGTCTTGCAGGGGATCCAGTTGGCTTCCGGACCTGGTACGCCTGGGCTTGTCCCGGTACCTGTTTGTGGTTGTTGGTATGTCTGGGCATGTCCCGGTACCAGTGTGGTTGTCGGTATGTCTGGGCTTGTCCCGATATCGTAGCGGCGGTTGTTGATAGCATGTCATTCATATTAAGTCTTGTTGCATACTCACACACTTTGAGTTATGTCACACTTTAATTATTGAAACTGACGTTTGTGTGTCTGTGTAATTGTCACCTATTTCCGGGGTGGCCTGTGTCGATCCATATGATATTTCCGATCATATGAGGAGCAGGATGAGTACAGGTTTTGCTTGTTGACGTGATTGGATTTGGGCTGCGCCTTGGACTCGGAGTTATTTATTCATTAGTCTATGTTTGTAATATTTAAATTTGTTATTTATTTAATGATGTTTCTTAAATGTAATTCCGATTTCACTGACTCGGGAAACCGAGATGGTAATATTTCCTAATTACCTTGGTCGCGTAAGAAGGGGGTGTTACATATTTACTCCAAATTCGATGAACATACCCATTAAGGACTTCCCATGGAGGGTTAGCTCCTAGAACGAAACAATAGACTGCCTGATTCAATAATTCTACCTCCTCTTTAATGGCATCTGGTTTGAATTGTATAAGATCATCCATGGTCTCCTCATCATCGAAAACAACTATTGATTTCCTTCCACGTTTAGTTATCCACAGGTTGTTAACATGGTTCCTCTTCATCCTCAAAATATAACCCTAGTATTCCATTTACTTCATGCATGGGCTTAGTACGTAATAGTTCGTCCTCATCTGGTCCCTTCTTCTTCTCATTTTTCTGGCCAGAATAGCTCCTTCTTTGAGATTGCATTCGTTTTAATCTACTAACTTGTTTGCTCTTAGTTTTTTGTGCCGAATTTTTAGCCATAATCAACTATAAATCAGGAGAAAAAATCGCCCTCGATAGAGACTGTTATCGCCTTCTGTCATTAGGGTTTATCATCCCTCTTAACCTAGGAACTCTTAGATCAACTGGTAAATGCTTGTTTTTAATATAATCAGTGTTCTCATGTTCGAGCCCTAAAAATGCATAAGTGTTAAAACTCATGCGGGAGAACTTTACCTACCTAATGATCCTACCCGACTCGAATTCGGACTAAACATGATGATATACACTACAAAAAAATATCAAACAATATAGGGCATAATAAAAATTAAGAATTTGGAATGTGAGACTTTGAGAGCAACAATACAACACTAGTGCAATGCTCAAGCCCGCTCATGTGATCTAATTAGGTTGGATTCATGAATTGGAATAATTTTAACTGGTCTAAGTTACCTCTTCATTGCTAAGAAGATCCACTTAACAAACTTGCAAATACAACTAAGTCGATAAAGCACACCCATTCCACACCCATAATTTCTCAATATGAATCAACGAACATCGGCTAGGGGTCGGCGTTTGTGATTATAAGTTAAAAGGAATGAAAAATAAACTTAGGGATCATGCATAGTAAGGGGTTGGGTTTTTTGTGTAAACGATGGTGAAGACAATGCTTTAATCCCACGCTCAGACCTGGAACTTTCTGCAAACAACATGCTCCTTTCGTGCATTCCTCGACTCTTCTCATCTTCGTTGTACTCAGTCATATAGTAAGTCTCTTCATTAGCACCCTTTGAAGGAGGCGAAAACATACTGCCCCATTGTGGGAAATAGATCAAGGCAACTGGGAGAGTGCATCCAATGGTCATGACTCCCATGTATAAAAGACCATCGTGAGTGTTAAAACGACCGGTAGTGAAGAAAATGTATTGAGTCAACCCAGCTCCAATGTTTCCTCCAGCTCCTGTCATGCCATTGATGATTCCTAGTGATCGTCGGGACAGAAACGGGACAATCCCAAAGGTGGCCCCACAAGCGGCTTGGACACCTATGGAGAACAATACTAGTGCCACTATAGCCGTTGGTAGAGTACTGGCGGCTCCAAGCCAAATGCAGAACAATCCACCTATGGTTTGGAGAATCCAAAGAGTCCACAGTCGTCCTCTCATGCCAAAGTAATGTGCGCTCCAGTCTGAGGCTAAGCCTCCCATTGGACGCGTTATAAAGCTAACCAATCCAAAACTACCTGCTACCAAACCCGCAGTATGCAAGTTAAGGTTAAACCTGTTGACAACAATGATAACTGTATTAGCCACAAATACAATTGATTTATTACTTGGTTCTCTCTCTTTCTATTTTCATGAGAGGCGAGAGTTTATTAACTAATAACAAGAATATGAAAATGTAGCATTATTATTCTTCATATAGTGGTGTAAAATAAGGTCCCTTGTTTTCAATTATATGACAATTCTGAGTTAAAGTCTAGAAGACATAATCTTAGAACATAAATAATCTCCACAAATTTCTCTGGTTTTAACATGCAATTCATGAAAGCTTCAACTAAATTTTAAGAATTCATCTCCGGGGACAACAATTTGTCTATGAGTTTGTCTGTTAGACGACACGTGGAGATAATTTTTTTTTTTTTTTGCTCTACTTCAAATTCCCCTTAAACTTATTTTGCTACAAATAAATTATCTTGCTCTAAACATATTAAATCTTTTTTCTATAAATTTGTTTTATAAACAAAGTCTTAAATCAAAACTAATTGAGAATAAAATTTCAGTATAGGAGTTGTAACTTGTAACATCCCTTGTTAGGGTTGTCCCATTTATCTTATTCAAACTTATTGATTCATATAAGTAAGATGAGAACTGTTAAATAAATGTATATCATCGCTTTAATTAATGGACTCGATATTTACAAAATAGAAATTTATGCAAATATAGAAATACGGAGTACATAATTAGTTGCATGGTGAATTAGACTTAGAACTTGTTTGGATTTCAAAATATGAGGGCAATGGATGGGATAGGGAAGGAGGGAAGGGAAAGGGAGGAAAGGGAAAGAGAATGAAGAGTGAATGTTGGGAAATAATTTACGTTCAATTTTTTTCTATGATGGAAGGATTTTAGTTTATACTCCCTCCGATCCAGACAAATGGTAACATAGGAAAAAAAGTGGTTATTTAAGAAAAGGTGGAAAAATGAGGGGTAAAGTAGGGAAGTTTGATTGGGGCCACATGAGTTTAAATGGATTAAATAAGTAGTTGGTGAGTGGGTGGGTGGGTGGATGATAAAGTTATAAATAGGTAGTGGATGTAAGGGTAATTTAGTCTTTTTTCATGCCAAATATGGTATGTTACCATTGGTGTGGTTCATCCATTTTAGGTAAGTGTTACCATCTGTCTGGATCGGAGGGAGTAGATGGAAGGAAGAGAGAGAATAAGGGATTTTTTTTTTATAAGGTAAGAAAATTAACTTATAATATCCTCGAGGATGAGAGGGGTAAAAGGAAAACAAAAGCTTTTAATTTACCATAATAGAACCAATAAAACAACAGCTAGTCTTACTTGTGACGGGCTAATTCCGTCACAAGCATGTAACCTCTCACAAAAAGGGAGAGGAGACAAGGTGGGGCACCCCCATGTGCTTCCCACTCACCCCTCAATGGGCATTTTGTGAGAGGAAACGGTATTTGTTATAAGCTTATGACGGATATCGCCGTCACGAATGAAAATTTGTGATAAAACAAGGGCAAAAAGAAGACTACCAAATACAAGAATCAAATGTAAAAACACAACCCTAGAAATCAGATTTTGTCTCCCATAATTACTTTTTGGTGACTAATTTTGTCTTCCACAAGAAGATTATTGTTTTCAGGGTCTCTGCAATGTGTACTATGGCCATTAAAAGTCAACTGTTTTAAAATTAAAGGTAATGATAAATCTACTTCAATTTTTACTAATATCATCCAAGTTGTAAGAGATTGAATAGTAAGATACTTATATATATACATTTAAATGACATTAAACAAAAGTTTAAGCGTTATCATCGGCCAATATTAAACACAAGTACTTGTGGTAGGCGGTTTTACACAAATTTATTGTAAAACAAGTCTTTTAGTAATCATTTTAACACACTAATAAGATTATGTTTGAATGCATTTTACAATAATATTAAAGTAAAACCGCTTCATAAAAAACTAATTCATTAAAACACACATATATTGACTAACTAGATAGCATCCCGCGCTTCGCTCATTCTGTTTGTATATTGACAATAGATATATTATAATTAAGATTTACTAATAAATAAAATAGAGATAGCTAATTATGCATGATCAATGTTTTATAAATGAGGTATATTCGTTACCATTGTGTACATACATACATACTTATTGTCCCTGTGTATACTCGCTATCACCGTGTAGATACATACATATTCGCTATCACTATGTACATACATACTCGTTATCGTTGCGTGTATACATACATTGTTGTGTACATATATACTCGTTATCGCACTATTTAAATCCTCTAAAAATCTTATATTATTTAATTTGTAGTTTGCTCATTCCCAAGTTAAAAAAACTTATCTCTTAATAGTTATCTTTAACTTTTTTTAATAAATACAATGACTCTTACAAATATATTTTTTCTTGAGATCTAATGTTCTAGGTTTATAGCATTTATTAAACAATAATTAATACATTGTTGATATTTATGCAACCTTTATTATGTTCATATTTAAGAATATGTTGTATTTAATGCTTGAAATTATAGTTGCACAAATATATATATATATATATATATATATATATATATATATATATATATATATATATATATATATATATATATAGTGATAAGTTCTTCTAAGTCCCTTCCATCAATTGAGTCCCTAAGTCTTTCTAAGGGCCTTAGGATGAAGGGGATGGAGGGAGGAGATTGCATCTCAATGGAGGGCTAGAAATGCATCTAGCTAATCTTCCTCCCTAATCATTCCTAATCTCCTCCTTATTCTAATCTCATTCATTCATTCACTCATCTCATTCCTTCATTCAAAAAAAAAAAAAAACCCCATCTCTCATCCTCTTTTTCTCTCATCACCAAACCACAAAAAAAAAAACCAAACAAAAATCATCCACAAAAAACCAAACAAAAAAAAAACGACTCCCTCACTGCCTCCCTCCCGTCCCCTGAAACAACCACCCCATACCCGACCACCACCACCGTCCTTTTCCCTCTTCCTTTTCCTCCTGCCGTCCCCGCCACCGTAACCATCCACCACCACTACATCTCCCCTATAAAAAAAAACTAGATCTACAAAAACCTACCCACACACCTTCACCGACAACAACCACCACAAACACCTCCTTATCCATCGAAAATAGCCACCTATACTGCAAAGAACAACCACGGCTAAGATCTGACCACCGTCCAGATCTGACCACCGTAAACCACCCGCCATGCCTACAGCCATTATGAACGTATGCAAACTGAGCAAGTACGATAATATAAGCGAGAGAATGATGGGCAGATTGTATATACTGAAAACTGAATGGGAGAATTAGTGGAGTCCGTACGTGAAACTCTTGTTTGGCCGTCATATCTTATGATTGGATCAGTATTCCACAAGATAATCATTCTCACACAAATTACACTTGGTTGTTTCAATTTTTTTTTGAGTGTAATTTGGTTCTCCTTTTTCCTGAGTTTAATTTGGTTCTCGTTTTTTTTTCTTTTTTTTTTAAAAAAAAAAAATCAGATCTACTTTTGAAGGTTTTTATTTATTTTAAATTCGTTTTCCTTATTATTATATTACATTTTCAAAGAAATCGGGTTTTTATATTTTATTTATCGGTAGTATTTTGGTTTTTATTTCGGTGTTTTGGTTTTTATTATTATTTTTGCTAGGTTATACCATATTTCAGAGCTTGGTTTTGTGTGACGAGTTTCAGAGCTCGGGTTTGTGTGACGAGTTTCAAAGAAATCGGGTTTATTTTTATTGTTTCACATTTTCAGAAAAAAAAATGGGTTAATACCCTAAAAGAGATCGGTTTTTTTTTGTTTCAAATTTTCGTTTTTTATTTGTGCATTTTTGAATTTTGTTATATTGTCTTGTGAATTTTTTGTGCATTTTTGAATTTTGTTATTTTGTCTTGTTAATACCCTAAAATCTCTTCTTTTTCCTGTTAAAATTACACTTTTTTTCTGTTAAAATCACACTATTTTTTGTTAAAATTACACTTTTTTCTGTTAAAATTATACTTTTTTTTGTTAAAATTACACTTTTTTGTTAAAATTACAGTTTTTTTCATTAAAATTACACTTTTTTTCGTTAAAATTACACTTTTTCTGTTAAAATTACACTTTTTTCTGTTAAAATTACACTTTTTTCTATTACAATTATACTTTTTCCTGCTACAATTACATTTTTTTTTGGTTAAAATTACACCTTTTTTGGTTAAAATTACCCTTATTTCTGTTATAATTACACTTTTCTCTGTTAAAATTACACTTTTTTCTATTACAATTATACTTTTTTCTGCTACAATTACAAATTTTTTTGGTTAAAATTACACTTTTTTGGGTTAAAATTACCCTTGTTTATGTTATAATTACACTTTTCCCTGTTAAAATTACACTTTTTTCTATTACAATTACACTTATTTCTGTTACAATTACACTTTTTTTTGTTACAATTATACTTTTTCCTATTAAAATTATACTTTTTTCCATTACAATTACATTTATTTATGTTACAATTACACTTTTTTACTTTAAAATTACACTTTTTTACTTTAAAATTACACCTCTTTCGGTTAAAATTACACTTTTTCCTGTTAAAATTACACTTATCTTTATTAATAACTAAAGTTACACTCTTGGACTAAAGTTAGACAGACTAATTTGGACTATTTGGACTATTTGGACAATTTGGACTAACTAATTTGGACAATTTGGACTAACTAATTTGGACAATTTGGACAATATGGACTAACTAATTTGGACTATTTGGACTAATTAATGGAGTTATTTACGACTAAATTGAATACAATATTTACAACTAAATTTGGACTAAAATTATACAATTTTGGACTGAAAATACACTAATTACGAATAATTTTGAACTAATAATACACTATTTACGACTAAATTTATATTAAATTACACAATTTGAACTAAAGTTACACAATTCATTTATTTTGAGTCATTGAGATTGTGAAATTTCAATCATTGTCCACTAAAGTGTAACTTAGTAAATTGATAGTATGTGTATCTTTTATCATTTTATGAGTGTAATTTTAGTCCAAAAAAGTGTAATTTTAGTCTACAAATGTGTAACTTTAATCCACAAATGTAATTTTAGTCTACAAAAGTGTAATTTTAGTCAACGAAAGTGTAATTTTAGTCCATAAAAGTGTAATTTTAATCCAAATTGTATAACTATAGTCCAAAATTGTGTATCTTTAGTCCAAATTGTGTAAGTTACAATTTACAAATAACTCCATTAGTTAGACCAAAACATCAAAATTGAAGAGAAAAAAAAAACGGAAATGAAAAAAAAAACGGGTCAATGAAAATTGATCTATTTTAATAGATCTAAGATTAAAATTTTAAAAAACTCACAAATTTAAAACAATATTATATAGCAAGAAGATATAAGGATAAAAAAAACAACAAAAAAAATAAAAAGAACACCCAAACATCAAGTTTTTTTTTAAAAAAAAAAAAAAAAAAAAAAAAAAAAAAAAAAATTGACGTTGGGGCGGCGGCGGCGGTGGTGGTGGCGGCGGCGGTGGCGGTTGGCGACTGTGGTGGTTTCCGGTTGGTGGTGGTAGGTGGATGGTGGATGGTGAATGAGGAAAAGATGAGTAAATGATTTATTTGGATTTTTTGGGTTTTTTATTTGTTTGGTTTTTTGGGTTTTTTTTTTCTTGGTTTTTTTTGAGAGAATATGGAGAAGTGAGATATAGAGAGAGAATGAGGAGATGTGATAATGAGTTGGTGAATGAAAGATGAGGAGGATTAATGTAGTTAATGAGAAAATTAGAGGAAGATGGACAAATTAGAGCATTAACCTTAATTTTTTGGTTCTCATCTAAGCCCTCCATTTCCAAGATCCAAAGGCTCACAATGAGACTTATGGACTCAAATGTAAGAGGTGGACTTAGATGATCTTATTACTATATATATATATATATATATATATATATATATATATATATATATAAAAGAGAGTTTTTTCAAGCGATCTGAGAGCGTCCACATCATCAAAAATCAATTTAGGAAAGTATAATTTTTGATGTAAAAAAAAAAAGTGGAAAATCTTTTAATTATTATAATATGTATATTTCCTAAATTATATTCAAGTGATATTTCCAATTTTTATATCAAACTTTTACATTTCATTTGGCAAAAAAATATCGTTACAAAAATTATGAAAATAATATAATTAGCTTTGTGGTAAAAAAATGCTATCATTAGAGTATAGATTTCATATTATTTGCACATATTAAAGATGGTGTACTTCTTAATACGTAAAATTGTGTACTTTTTAGTATGTTTTGTCCCACATTGAAAAATAAGTAGGTGTGGTGAATATACTACATATAAATAGTAGAATTGTCCCACATCGAAAGATTAGTATAATGTGATGTGATCCTATGATTATAAATAAGAAGCATATTTGGAACTTATGTATCCACCCATAATTTTTTGAGTCTCATAAATATTGTTTTAAAGAGCTCTTAAGATTTTCTATCATTATCTACGATATGATATAAAAAATAAAGTGGAATTGTTGGGAATTACCCAGGAAAGAGTTAATAACATGAATAAGAAAATCAAAAGATACAAAACTAAAGGTTTTACTAATGATAGTCTCCTGACACCGACATGGTACAAAACTAAAGATTTTACTAATGGTTGTCTTCTGAATGCAGTAATAGAGCGTTAATGAGTCGTTATATGCACGATGTAGAGATCCATATCTAATGATCGAGACTAAGTGATTTTACCTTCAAAGAAAAATAATATGTATACATTAGTGGTTTTTTTAAGAAGAGACATGTATTTTTTTTATATGTTATATCTTTCATATTGAAAAATAATGTAGGCATGATGAACATACTACGTCTAAATAATTAAATTATGTATCTCACATTGGAATAATAGTACTATACGATAAAGTGATTCTATAAATATAAAAAGGAGGCATCCTTGAAACTTAGGTATTAACCAAAAAATTTTTGATATAAAAGATATGTACTTTTTAGTATGTTATATGTCCCACATTGAAAAATAATGTAGGTGTGGTGAATATATTATGTATAAATAATAGAACTGTCCGATATATATACATTTTTTATATATTATATTAAAGTGATGTTTATAATTTTGATATAATAACTTTATATTTCATTTGACAAAAAATGTATCGTATGAAAATTATATAATTAGATTGTGACAAAAAAATGCTATCATTAGAGTGTAGATTATATTGTATTGTATTTTCTCATTATTAAATCGGGTTGATGTCGAAGTAGGTGCAAAAAAAATGGTGTACTTAGTATGTTATTTGTCCTACATTGAAAAGTAATGTAAGTGTGGTGAATATACAATGTATAAATATTAGAATTGTCCCACATTGGAAGATTACCATAAGGCAGGGTAATCTTATGATTATAAATAGAAGTCATAACCCAAAATATTTTGATTCTCTTAAGTATTGTCAGAGAGATGTCTTAAAAGAGTTTTTATTATTGTCTCTACAATAATGATTTCTAACCTAAGTTAATCTTTGGAAAATCTTTTAGTTATTATAATATGGGTTTTTCTATCATGTGCCCAATGGGCACATGATAAAGAGCCAATTAAGGAAAGTATTACACCAATATATCATGAGATATTGAATTATGAACTCATAATTACCACATTTAGAGGATTATTGGTATAATACTTTCCTTAATTATCTCCTTATCATGTGCCTATTGGGCACATGATAGAAAAACCCTTATAATATATACTCTGTCTTTCTTATTTATATTCAAGTGATGTTTCTAATTTTTATATAAAAACTTTTACATTTCATTTGGCAAAATAATGTCAGTAAAAAAATTATTAAAATAATATTACTAGATTCATGGTAAGAAATGCTATTATTATAATATATATAGATTTCATATAATTTACACATATTAAAGATGGTGTATTTCATAATATGTTATATGTCCCACATTGAAAAATAATATAGGTGTGATAAATATACTACATATAAAAAATAGAATTTTCGAATTATAGCATAAGGTGGGTGCTATGAATATAAATAGGAGACATCCTTGGAACTTAGACATCAACCCAAAATCTTTTGAGTTTCGTAAGTATTGTCTTGGAGAGCTCTTAAAAGATTATATCATTATATTTTCTACATATAGATTTTGTATTTCTCATATTGAAAAATAATGTAGGTGTGGTAAATATACTACGTTTAAATAATATAATTAGAATTGTGTTAAAAAAATATTCTATCATTAGAGTATAAGTTCCTATCATTTGTACATATTTTAATTATGATAAAAAAAAAATAGAAAACAAACGTCCATGGTAGCATGTGTAATCTATCAAAGTTCAAGGTTAGCATGAGAAATTTTCAATATTATAATGATATAGTTAATTAAATCTTCATTTAAAAGAGAGAGATATCCGTACCAATAAAATAATAAAGGGGGTATTATTTTTTAATTGTTATTTTATTGCCACGCCATCAAACTTAGCGTCCATTTAACAACTTTTACATTAGGGGGCACCATAGGCAGATTCTTAAAAGTAGGAGCAACTTGAAAAATCTGACAAAATTAAAGGGTACCACAGGAAATTTCCGTATCTCAATTATGTTAAATTTTTTTTGAAGAAAAACAACGTACAAATGTTAATGGAGAGTACTTGATCGTATTATTAAATTTAAATATAACTATTAGATATAATGAGTAACAATTGTCTGTATTCGGTATTCGAGATCTGGTTTGATATCGAACTACGTGCAAAAAAAATGGTGTAATTCTGAGTATGTTATTAACTCACGTATATATTAATCTTTTTTTTTGAAAGAAATATTTTAATAATATGTAAACAAATCATAAGACACAAAATGTAAACATTAAACCCTTATAACGTTTTTTTTTTTGCATTATAAATAAGTTAATTATCCCGTTGCAACGCACGGACATTCAAACTAGTTCTCATTATAGACGGGAGATATCCATCTATAGTTATAGACGGGCCAAATATTCATTCACTCTAAGTATAAGATAAGTAACAAGTTGCATGGTTCGGCCCTAAAATATCACTACTTTAAATATATTTGACCCATTTTTAATATAGACGGATATATTCATTTAGAGTGAGACTAATTATTATAGTTGAATAGCTTTTCAACCCAATTTTATGAATAATTGTAAAAAAAAAAAAAACAATGTGCGTACCTATCGTAGAAATACTCTGCAATGACGTTATCGATTGTCAACTCCACACCTAAGGAATAACCATACAAGAGCACAAAGATCCATGTCCGGTAATTGGAGATTCCATGCCAAAGCACCTTTAATTATAAGAATGAGAATAATTTAAATAAACATAAGTTAAAGACTTAGGTTTTATTTGATACTCTCGAAATTAAAATAAACACAATAATATTAGTATTATTATTATATATGTTGGGCTTATTCTATTATTATGTGTCTTGGGCTTATTCTATTAATCAGAAGCAGAGAATTTCGTATTTGACTAACATACTTTAATGTTCAATTCAATGTACTTAAGTTAGTAGTTATCTGCGATGAAACCCATATTAACCCTTGTTTAAGGGGTTAACTTTCTTTATTGATGATTGGTTTTGGAAGGGGAAGCTCGTTGGACTTATTAAGCCCGTTTTGCCTAATTTAACTTGGTATAAGAGTCCACGGTAATGATTCACCAAACACACCACATCCCAATCGATGAGTCCCATCTATTTTAAAACATGGACATAAATTCTTATTTAAGACGGGTCAAATCTATCTATATATATATAAAAGAGAATTTTTTCGAGCGATCTTAGAGCGTCCACATCATCAAAAATCAATTTAGGAAAGTATAATTTTTGATGTAAAAAATAAAGTGGAAAATCTTTTAATTATTATAATATGTATATATCCTAAATTATATTCAAGTGATATTTCCAATTTTTATATCAAACTTTTACATTTCATTTGGCAAAAAAATATCGTTAAAAAAATTATGAAAATAATATAATTAGCTTTGTGGTAAAAAAATGCTATCATTAGAGTATAGATTTCATATTATTTGCACATATTAAAGATTGTGTACTTCTTAATACGTAAAATTATGTACTTTTTAGTACGTTTTGTCCCACATTGGAAAATAAGTAGGTGTGGTGAATATGTAACACCCCACGTTAATTGAAGAGGTCCAGTTATAAGCTTAAATGACTAGTGCTTAAAGGGATTGGAAGTACTACTCATATTAACAAAGTGCACTTTCTTTTATGGTCATCCATGCGAAAGAACTCCAAAGTTAAGCGTGCTTAACTGGGAGTAGTCTTAGGATGGGTGACCTCCTGGGAAGGTTTCCGGGATGCGTATGAGTGAGGACAAAATGCGCTATAAAGGACCCGTGTTGATCTGTGGGCCATGTATACAGCCTGGTGAGCTATCATAAGTAACCGCTCCCGACCCGGTTTGGGCCGGGGTGTTACAAGTGGTATTAGAGCAACCCTGTGACCGTGTGGTGATCGGAGGCAGTTGTTATACGCTCCTGGAGGCAGTGGTTATACGCTCCATTGTGATCACACACCTAGCGGGGGAGGATTCTGGGTTAGCGGTTATGCTCCCAGGCGCAATGAGGACGTTGCGTTCTTCAAGTGGGGGTGACTGTAACACCCCACGTTAATTGAAGAGGTCCAGTTATAGGCTTAAATGACTAGTGCTTAAAGGGATTGGAAGTACTACTCATATTAACAAAGTGCACCTTCTTTTATGGTCATCCATGCGAAAGAACTCCAAAGTTAAACGTGCTTGACTGGGAGTAGTCTTAGGATGGGTGACCTCCTGGGAAGGTTTCCGGGATGTGCATGAGTGAGGACAAAATGCGCTATAAAGGACCCGTGTTGATCTGTGGGCCATGTACACAGCCTGGTGAGCTATCATAAGTAACCGCTCCCGACCCGGTTTGGGCTGGGGTGTTACAGAATATACTACATGTAAATAGTAGAATTGTCCCACATCGAAAGATTAGTATAAGTTGATGTGATCCTATGATTATAAATAGGAGGCATATTTGGAACTTATGTATCCACCCAAAAATTTTTGAGTCTCATAAATATTGTTTTGAAGAGCTCTTAAGATTTTCTATCATTATCTACGATATGATATAAAAAATAAAACTAAAATTTTTACTAATGGTTGTCTTCTGAATGCAGTAATAGAGCGTTAATGAGTCGTTATATGTACGATGAGAGATTTCTATCTAATGATCGAGATTAAGTGGTTTTACCTTCAAAGAAAAATAATATGTATACAATAGTGGTTTTTTTTAAGAAGAGACATGTATTTCTTGGTATGTTATATCTTTCACATTGAAAAATAATGTAGGCATGATGAACATAATACGTCTAAATAATTAAATTATGTATCTCACATTGAAATAATAGCATACGGTAAGGTGATTCTATAAATATAAATAGGAGGCATCCTTAAAACTTAAGTATTAACCCAAAATTTTAAGGTAAAATAGCAGAACATTTCATTCAATCATCGTCTCATTACACTATAACAATAAGGAGCAATGCTAATTATTTAGAATTACACATATAATTGTTCATCATTAAACTATTATAAAATATTACGAGTAATACAATATGTAGAAGTTGTGTAGAAGTGATCTAGATAACCCGTCCACGAGACCACGAGTTAGTTAAATATGTAGAAGTTGTGTAATTGATGTGTATTTCATTAATTAACAATAACGTACATATATAGGAGAGGCAATACAATAACCTAAAGATACAAAAATTCTAGGGCAAGCAAAGCATACAAAATACAATAGGCTGGCATCTGTTCGTCCCCTCCCACCCCCATAAGTCCATTCTATAAATATAAAAGATATGTACTTTTTAGTATGTTATATGTCTCACATTGAAAAATAATGTAGGTGTGGTGAATATATTATGTATAAATAATAGAACTGTCCCATATATATACATTTTCTATATTATATAAAAGTGATGTTTATAATTTTGATATCAAAACTTTATATTTCATTTGACAAATAAGTATCGTATGAAAATTATATAATTAGATTGTGACAAAAAAATGTTATCATTAGAGTACAGATTGTATTGTATTGTATTGTATTGTATTGTATTTTCTCATTATTAAATCAGGTTGATGTAAAAGTAGGTGCATAAAAAATGGTGTACTTAGTATGTTATTTGTCCTACATTGAAAAGTAATGTAAGTGTGGTGAATATACTATGTATAAATATTAGAATTGACCCACATCGGAAGATTACCATAAGGCAGAGTGATCTTATGATTATAAATAGAAGTCATAACACAAAATCTTTTGATTCTCTTAAGTATTGTCATAGAGAGCTCTTAAAAGAGTTTGTATTACTGTCTCTAAAATAATGATTTCTAACCTAAGTTAATCTTTGGAAAATCTTTTAGTTATTATAATATATACTCTGTATTTCTTATTTTATATTCAAGTGATGTTTCTAATATTTATATAAAAACTTTTACATTTCATTTGGCAAAATAATGTCGGTAAAAAAATTATGAAAATAATATTATTAGATTCATGGTAAGAAATGCTATCATTAGAGTATATATAGATTTCATATAATTTGCACATATTAAAGATGGTATATTTCATAGTATGTTATATGTCTCACATTGAAAAATAATATAGGTGTGATAAATATACTACATATAAAAAATAGAATTTTCTCACATCGAAATATAGCATAAGGTGGGTGATTCTATGATTATAAATAGTAGGCATCCTTGGAACTTAGGCATCAACCCAAAATCTTTTGAGTTTCTTAAGTATTGTCTTAGAGAGCTCTTAAAAGATTATATCATTAGATTTTCTACCTATAGATTTTATATGTCCCATATTGAAAAATAATGTAGGTGTGGTAAATATACTACTTTTAAATAATATAATTAGAATTGTGTTAAAAAAAATTCTATCATTAGAGTATAGGTTCCTATCACTTGCACATATTTTAATTATGATAAAAAAAAAATAGAAAATAAACGTCCATGGTAGCATGTGTAATCTATCAAAGTTCAAGGTTACCATGAGAAATTTTCAATATTATAATGATATAGTTAATTAAATTTTTATTTAAAAGAGAGAGATATCCGTACCAATAAAATAATAAATGGGGTATTATTTTTTAATTGTTATTTTATTGCCACGGGATCAAACATAACGTCTATTTAACAGCCTTTACATTAGGGGGTACCATGGGCAAAAAAATGGAACCTCAAGGGTACCATATGCAGATTATTAAAAGTAGGAGTAACATGGAAAATCTGACAAAATTAAGGGGTACAACGGAAAATTTCCATATCTCAATTATGTTAATTTTTTTTTGAAGAAAAACAACGTACAAATATTAATGGAGAGTACTTGATCATATTATTAAATTTAAATATAACTATTAGATATAATGAGTAGCAATTGTCTGTATTCGGTATTCGAGATCTGGTTGGATGTTGAACTAAGTGCAAAAAAGATGGTGTAATTCTGAATATATTATTTGTCCCACATTGAAAAACAATGCAGGTTTGATGAATATATATTACGTATAAATAGTAGAATTGTCCCACATCAGAAAAAAAATCCAAGTTTTGTGAATATATTACTTATAAATAGCAGAATTATCCCACATCGAAAGATTAGTATAAGGTGGGGTGATTATATGATTATAAATAAGAGTTAACCCACGTATATATTAATCTTTTATTTTTTTTTGAAAGAGATATTTTAATAATATGTAAACATGTCATAAGACATAGAATGTACCCATGTACAATAGGTGGGTAGCATTACAACCTTAAGACATTTGATCATGACTTTCTAAGACATAGAATGTAAATATTAAACCCTTATAAAGTTTTTTTTTTTTTTTTTTTTTTTTTTTTTTTTTTGCATTATAAATAAGTTAATTACCCCGTTGCAACGCACGGACATTCAAACTAGTAGTAACAATAAGACAGACATAAACATAATAGTGATAATACATAAGGAAAAACAATGAATTTTTGTCTAAGATGCTCAGGTGGATGATATAACCCGTTTTAATGTTAAGACGAAAGTCTTAGACCTGGCAAAGAGATCAATGGTCGGGTCAATTTAAACTCGGGTTTGCAAGAATTCGGGTCGAGTCAGGTCGGGGCAGGTCATTTAGGTACGAGTCATTTTCTGATGGGGTATTTTCAAATTATTATGCAATAATAAACATTGGGGTCAATTTGGCATTGGGTCGGGGGTCGAATTATTCGGTATTGGGCATTTTGAGTTGGATCAGTTTTGACAGCAATACGGCATACGCCTAATCCTTTCAATCCTTACTGATGGAAAAACATATACGGAGTACTCGGTGTATAATATAGAGAGGGTTATTCGCCCAATTTAGTTAGTACTTGCAAAAGTATCTATTACATTTGTATATGCGTTTTCTTTTGGTAGAAATATAATTGTTTTTAAATAAAATTTCGAGAACAAATAGAGTACATAAAAGTTTGTGCTTAATATTATAGGAATTGAGGTGTAAGGGTACCTTAGAGAACTTGTCCTTGACGACCTCACCGGTCTTTTGCAAGTCACCAAGATTACCATCAGGCAAATCCTGGCCAAGAGTAAGAACCAATATCCCCACAACTATATGCAATATCCCTGGAATAAAGAATGCAATCCTCCAAGCCTCATAGGGGGCCGATCCCATACGACGAATGATCTCGTAAAGGACCGGCATCAACAGCTGGGTGGCCCCACCGCCGGCATTTCCCCATCCTGCGGCCGTCCCATTTACCAACCCGATGAACCGACCGTTGAACATGGTACTAATCCAATATTGACACGACACAAATGTAGCTAGGCAAAACCCTATCATGAACCTCGCTATGACGAACCCCCCTGCATCGGTGATCATGGACATCCCAAAGACAGCTGGCGCAGTCAACATGACTACAAAGGCGCAAGCATATCGGGGGCCCATCAGGTCACATAATGTACCCATCACAAGCCTAGACAGAATACTTCCTGTGACTGATGCCACCGATGCATTACCTGTCATTACAACAGAATGATTAGATATATTTTCGCTAATATACAATCTCCAAACATTGGGTTATACTTATACCAGACCGTATTATATTAGAACTAGCTTAGAATGTAAAATGTGATACTTACCTATATCTGTTTTGGTAAGGTTGAGGTTGTCTCTTAAGATAGGGACCAAGGGTGCGGCTGCAAAAGTAGATACGAAGCATACGAAAAATGATGTCCAACTTAGGTGGAATGTCATCATGTGAGGTTTGGATAAGGAGAATATCTTGAATTGTAAGGCCTTATGCTCCGTATCAACTAGTAGATCAAAGTCGGCCGCCAGGTCCAACGGGACGATGTTTGAAGCAACAGAGAAGGAATTTGATTGTTCCTTCTCGGCGTCTCCGTGTATGTTTCTCCGTGGATCACCTGCCATGGTTAACTGATCAATTTGTAGTATATGGTGGTAGTATTATTAGTAAATGTATTTTGTCTGGTATCAATTGCTTCCTTTTGTTTGTATTATATAGTAGAAAATGTGTTGTAAAGTCAAATGACGCTAGTATATATAAGATGTAACCAAACATTGACAATGTAAATTGGGAGTAATTATTGAAGGGTTTGCAAAGTCGTCAAAACTGAATATTCCTTCAACACAAAGTCACAAGTAGTGTTTAAGCACTCCGTATTATTTAGAATCCGATTGGCTCAATTTCTTCAATTTGGCTAATATATTAAATGTTAGAGGTAGTTTTTAACCACTTGTACAATAGAAGCCAATTCGCTCTATTTTGTATTTTTGTAATCCCTTAGTTCCGGTTATTTGTTTGTCATTGGTTTTGAGACAAAGATAAAAAAAAAGAGGTGATTGTCAATTATTAGATGAGAAGTGGACTAAATTGAGTCTCCATGATTCAATCGTCCATCGTCAAAGATGTTTCTAAAAAGAAAGACAAACAATTAATTGAGACACTACTAAATAGAACACGTAAATAAATAACGAGACCGAAGAAATATTTGATTTTTAACAAAGAAAATGTAAACGGAAATCTTCTTAGGATACCAAAGGACCAGGCGATAAGGTAAGAGTAGAGTAAGACGTAAACATCTGTGGTGAACGCGGCAAAATGTGGTTTTAGTAACATAAGATTAGTGGAGGTAGAGTATGGACATATGGTTCTCGAGGTATGAACCTCAACATCAGTAGATAATCTCGGATCAAATTTCAGAATTAAATATACTTGGCTAATATAAGCCAAACAATTTGTTAATTTGTGTAACAAAAATATGACTTACATAACTTTATGTGAAAGTGGTTGGATTCCTATGTTTGTGAATTGTGGTCGTATCTCTTGTGATAACTAGAATCCTGAAATGACTCATCGCGCTAAATTTTATGTCTCACTTTAAATGCATTAGCAATAGACAAACCTCTTTTGAGGTTTATCTTATGCCAAATCATCTAACATATAAACCTTTCTAACAATAAACCTCTTTGTAACAATAGATCAAAAAATTGAGGGTTTATAATATGGGCCCACAAACAAAGAAAATATATACATAACAATAAACTATTACACATAAGGCCCACTTCAAATCAACAAACCTGGATACAATATTGTAACCATTCTCATAGATAAAGCTTCTAAGCTTTATCCAACAATAGAGAGATTTGTTGATAAACCTCTAAAATAGTGGACAAACCTCTCTATGAACCCCTTATTGCTAATGCCCTAATGGTAAACTTAAGTTCTAGGATTGTGTGAATGTGTGTGTTTTGGTAAAAAATTATCTAATAGTCACTTTGTCTTTAGATGGGTTAAAGTGCTCTATTGTTAGTAAATTTTAAGGTAGTGTGGATGTACTTGCCAACTGAAGGAACAACATAAGAAATGTAAAAAAAGTAAAGGACACAAGAAATCGGTGACACGGAAAACTCAAATGTGGGAAAAACCGCGGGGGAGTCGGTATCCCGCCAAATATATACATTATGACTTTTGGGGTACTGAGGAGGAACAACGTCATGATGCAATTACGACGGAAATAAAGTATAATGCTCTTGTATGATGATGAGTGATATTTTTCTGGAGTAGACGCTTGAAGTGTGGGTGAGTGAATGATTGAATGTCCATTGCTGCTTGCCTTGGCTTCATATTTATAGCTGTTCTTTTGACCCGCTCCTCCTCAGCGCCTACTCCCTATTTCCGTTCAACTTCTCTATTTCTGTCCAACTTCCCTATTTTCGTGTTATTGGTTATTTGACCGAGTTTTATGGACTTTGTTTAGTTTGCTTTGGACTTCAGCTAGTGTTGTGTTTGCTTAAGATATTTGCTTACCATGTCATCAATCCGTTGCTATTGTTTTGCGCCAATGATCAGCTGCCACGTCATCAAGTGAATTTGTTGTAGAAAATTACCCTAACAATTACTACCTAAAGGAATTGCCATCCACTTGCTCAATATAATGATGAGAATTGCTTTCCTTAAAAAGCCGGACTGACAGGAGTCCCATCAATCGCACGCCGCCTAT
The DNA here is from genome assembly GCF_048544455.1 of Silene latifolia. NCBI lineage: Eukaryota > Viridiplantae > Streptophyta > Magnoliopsida > Caryophyllales > Caryophyllaceae > Silene > Silene latifolia. Next base: position 215,770 of record NW_027413480.1, on the reverse strand, counting down.
GCTCTTAACTGCCCCTACCACTACCCCCACGACTTCCTTCTCAACTTCTAACACTCTCCCCTTTCAACTTCCTTCTTTATAAATACCTCCAACCCCCTTGTCTCTCTACTTTTCTCTTTTCCAAAAAAACGTCTTTCCTCAGGTATTTTCTCCCTCCTTTTTTTTTTATTCTTATTTTCTGCTCACCATGACCAAAAAATCTACTCACCGCCCCTTATCTTGTGATTCTCTACCACCTCCCTCTACTTCTAATTCTTTTGGAACCACCGGAGTTCTTTTTGAGCTGTTATTGTGTGACTCCTGTTACGCTCACTCTGATATTTCAGAGGTGAGGCAGACATTTGGGCTAGATGACCAAGTGGAAATTCATATTCCTCAACCCGGTGAACCTGATGTGACTCATATTTGAGCACATTTAGCCCCTGAATTAACCGCGTTCTTATGCTTTATAGTGCATAATTGGGTCATTTACTATCTTAAGTTTCCCATTTTGCATATTCTTCGAGGTTTTGTCTCCTTGGTAGGAAAGGAGAGCTAACCTTGCATTTACATGGCGAAATGGAGCTAAATGGATCGCACCTAATGACCAAGCATCAAAGAGAAGACAATACTAGATGGCCTATGTAGATAATAAAGTAGATTGGGCAATGATGAAAGGATCCTTGCATCTTCAACAAGATCCCCGCGGATTGTTGAGGAACGAAGAGAAAAGAAGCTGTCTGACCCAGAATCCGAGCGGATTGCCACCAATCCGGGCGTTTCCCAGCACCACCATCCGAGCGACCTCCAGTCAAGACGCTCGTCTTGAAGCCAAAGGATCTGAGCGTCTCCTCTATGATCCGCTCGGATCACAGGACAGAACCCACCGTGCCAAGACTCAAGCCGCTCGGGACGAGCATATCCATACGGGACTAGCAAAACGGAAATGCTCATTTCCTTGGAGAGGAACATTTCCTCAACTTTTCTTAAGAGTCTTAATAGTCATTTAAGCCCTTAGTAACCCCAATCCTTGTACCTAATTTTTAGTATAAATACCCATTTGTACTACTTAGATTAGCATGCTCTCTTAATTCTTTTTTAATCAAGTTGTAATCAATTAGTAAGCAATCTTAATGCTATCTTAATACTCTCTTAATCTTGTAATCAACTTTTAATCTAGTCTTAATACAAATCTCAATACTTAATCTTTCCTTAATTTCTCTATTGTTCTCCATTTATTTGGGGTAATTACAAGATTATTTGGGTTTATTTGGAGGATTGATAACCTTCCATCAATCATCAAGTACTTCTATTATTCTTTGCATTATTATTTAGAATCATCTTCATAGGTATAATTCTCTCTTAACCTTGTTTAATTATTGTTAATCATTTTCATTTATTCATCATGTTTTGCCTTGCTGGTATGATTGACAACCTTGTTAGCATGTTAAACTTGATAATGAGTGAGTAGTTTCCTTAACTAGGGTTAATGGGGAATTAGGGGAAACCAACATGAGGATTGATTCATGCTTAATCTAATATGTTTTCATAATTAATTTGCTTGCTTGTTGTGATTTCAACTTATGCACATGTTATGTTTGATGAAATACGAGCCTATGAATTCTTACATTTTTTACCCATCACCTATCTTTTCAATGAGACTTGTAAGCTTATACACCAACTCGAGTCTCATTAGACCATGCATATAGTTGGATAGGAAGGATTAAGTCGACTTGTAGGTGTTGTACAATCTAATCGATTCGGCTCCGGGACCCAAACCTTCCTAGGGATTGTAAGCTTATACACCAACTCGATCCCATCACAACAATAATTGCTTGCTTATAACTTGAGAATATGTTTGTATGATCAACTCCCATGAATCCCTTATGAACCCATGACACCCTAGTGCTTTTAATCAATTGCTTACATCTCATTTTAATCACCTTGCTTGTTTTTATTACTTTGCTTTCATATTGTTAATTAGTTTAGTTGATCTCCTATCTCAACCCAAATATGACACCCTAAGACACAATCATTTGCAATTGAAAATCCTACATTAATACCCGTCCCTTGGGATCCGACATTTACTTACCTCTTTGCTAAGAGTAGTTTGGGAAGTTATAAATATTGTTTTGGTTAGGTAGCTTTTGACGACGAGTTTAATCCGACACCAAAAATGGCGCCGTTGCCGGGGACGGTGTTAACTTGATTTGATTTTCATTAATTGTTTTTAGTTGTGTCTTTCTTTACCTTGGGGAAGTCAATCTCCTCAAGGTTGTTCTAATTGTTTTCGAGTTGTTTGATATTTTGCATGTCTAGGAGATCACAAGGTAACTTGTTACCTATTGATCTTGAAATTGAAAGAACTTTGACCAAGAATAGAAGACTTGCTAGAGGTGTACTTTGAGAGGTATTGGAGAAACTGTGAACATTCAAACAAATAACATTGAGTTTACCAACCCTTTTGCAAGAGAAGGAGAGGATAACCCAATACAAAACCCACCACAAAATCAACCCACAATGCCTAAATTCTCATCACATTCCGTACCAACCGAGGAGAACCTAGCAAATGGTACTCCTACACCACAATATTTAACCGGTAATTTCATTGCCAAATCCGCATTCATACAATTAGTTGAGAGAAGTCAATTTGGAGGGATGCCTAGTGAAGACCCTCACGCACATATTGAGACTTTTTGTGACTATTGTGATACGATTTCTCAAACCGGAGTTACTCAAGACCAAATCCAATGGTGCTTATTTCCTTTTTCTTTGATTGGTACCGCGAAACAATGGTTGAAAAGCCTAGACAAGGCTACTCTTGGTATTGATTCTTGGAAGAAATTGACACTTACTTTCTACAAAAATTCTATCCTCCAGAAAAGACTAACATGTTGAGAGCCCAAATCACCGGGCTCAAACAAAGGGATGAGGAATCTTTGTACGAAGCATGGGAGAGATTTAAGGACACTTGTCGTTCTTGTCCACACCATGGACTTAGCGAGTGGTTCCTTGTACAGCAATTTTTGAATGGTCTATATGAAGACTCCCGAAACATTCTTAATATAGGATCCAATGGTATGTTCACCAAAGTTGATGACAATAAAAAATGGAACAAAATTGAAGAAATGGCGGTCCATAACTCGCAAAATAGTAGACCTCGGAAGGCTACTAGAGTAGGAAAGCATGAGGTGGATTCCATTACTCAATTGGGTGCTAAAATAAGTGCTCACATTGACACCATTAATTTGAAGTTTGAGAAGGCCATGGCTAAACTTGAAGAGGCCTCCAAATCACCCAAGCAACATGTAAATGCTATGGTAGCATCATCATCAATTCCAAGTGGTGTATGTGAAAGTTGTGGAACTTTGGGACATGACCAAAGCGAATGTAGGGGAACAAGTGAACTGTAACACCCCCATTTATTCAGGAGCCTTTAGCTAGACATTCCCAAGTAAATAGGACTGTTACCATCTCGGTTTCCCGAGGTAGTGTATAACAAAGTACAACAAACCAAAGTACTTTAAATTAAAACTTTAATGATTACATGTTTATTTCAAATTATCCAACTAAAACTTAATATAAAATATTTACAACTCGCAGCGGAAATAAATAAAGTGATATAAATTGTTCTATGTGATCTAGACTTCAACTATGGTCCAAGTCGAGCTCTCTCCCCAATGCTCCCAAGTCAGCTAGCTCCAAACCTGCTATTTAAATCTGCTCCCCATTTAACCGGAAATATTAAATGGTTCACCACAGGATGCCATCAATTAAAGCAGGCATCAATTTTATTTTGACACAGAAGCAAACACGTCAACCAATGGTTGAGTAGGATAAAATATATTAAAACAACCAATCTCTCACAATCAAATATTCCAATCTCAACTGTTCACATGTCACATCTCAACATCAACTATCCACGTTATCCACCAGAGACCAAGCCTGGGGCCTTCCAAATATTCACACACGTTATCCACGGAGACTAAGCCTGGGGCAGTCCAATCACCACTCACGTTATCCACCAGAGACTAAGCCTGGGGCAGTCCAATTCTCATAAACCGTTCCACAATATAATCGTATATAATATGCATAACTCCAACAACCAACAATATTAATCACTCAATTAACTTAATTGAACAAGCAATCATAAAACAATCACCCTTCCAATAACATCCATGCATTAAACACGATAAACAGATATAGTTGAGTAGATTATCCTACCTGGCAAGCAAGCACTCCAATTACGCAATCCAAATAAATAAAGCAAATCCAATCCGAATATAATTCTTCACAATTTCCGTCACCTATATAATAATAACAATTACAACAATTATAATTACTAACTTTATTTGTTTATGTATTTATTCCTTTTATTCAATTATTCAAATTAATTATTTACTATAATTATTAAAGGTTTATGATAACTAAAAACCTGATTTAACTACGAACCCGACTCACCCGAGCTAATTAAATAATTAAAACCCGTCACACTACAAACACATACCACCTTAACATGGTTTATAAACCATGGCCAACACCTCTCTTAAAACCCACCAAACCCGACACCACAAGCCACCACAGCCACCACCCAACCTCGACACCCCTAGCCTGCAATCCCACGCATCCAACTCGCCCTTAACCACCAGCTAAACCACCACCAGCAACCCACAAACCCACGCCCTATCACACGACACCAACCGCAGCACTCACCTGACACCCCCACAAAACACGCTCGTAACCACCACCTAACGCCACCTTCACCGCCACCTACAACCACCAATCAACTCCCCTATCCTCCCTCGACAAAAGCCACCCAGCAACCCCCCTAACCAGACCACCTACAACCCCTTAAATCCCCCCCGAAAACCGCCTGCCAATTACACGACCTCCTCCCCTGTTTTCCCGTCACCACCGCACAACCACCATCTGCCACCATACCAGCACCACCAAAGTGGTCGACTCAACCACCCCAACACAACCCCTCTATACCCAGGTCAAGACATAGCCAATTAGGGGTTCAATTACCCATTCCAATCACCCACAACCAACCCGTATAACCCCTCCTGACCAGCCACCTTTCGCCGCCCTAACCACCACCCTAGCAAGGTCCACGTCGGTCAACTAAGCTCAGGTCAGAATCTCGGCAGTGCAAGGTTGCTCTAGGTCCAAATTTCGAGTCCTATGGTGGTCTATATAAGTCATACTATCGATCTAAAGTTGCTTGCATGAAAAGAATATAAACCGCTTTAAGCTGAGTTAATTACCTCAAGTCGACCAATTGATTTTGTTAATTCTTCTTTCTTTCCGCCTCCTAAAGCTTCTTCTTTTTATTTGTAATTTATTTATCAGATTTAAGCTGGTATTTATAGTGTAAGATTTAGAGAATACGAGGCCAATTAGGAAACCATGTAACTTTCCTTATTCTAATTAGTAGTAGGAATTGTCATTATAATTAAATCATTATTATTTATCATATACTATTAATCCTATCACAACTATAATTTTCTCATATAATATTTACTAATTTATTATTGCCATAACTTTATTATTATTATTATAATTATAATTACCTTTATACATTATTATTAATTCCCGATATAAATTCCGATTACACTAATACCAATTAAATAAGTTCGGCCCATATAATAATACGACACAGTCCAACACTCGATTACCAACTAAGCCCAAAGCACAAATATTAGCCAAACCCAATTCCTGACTCGAATTATTAATTTATTACTTAATTAACGTCTCACTTGTATTTATTATTAGAAATGTCATTTAATTACCCATTAAATTACATAAATTATTCTTATAAATTATTATTAAAATACGAGGTATTACAGTCTTCCCCCCTTAAAATGAACTTCGTCCCGAAGTTCGCCCACAACTACCATCATCCAACATTATCATTCAATACCATCATCCATTTACGATTATCATCCATACCAATCGCATCACAAGGTATCACAACAACAATTCAAAACATTCGTAGTATTACATTCCTTCCCCCTAAAAATTAACTTCGTCCTCGAAGTTCGGAATACCAAACAAATGGAACAACCAAATCATTATTATAATATAAAACATGAAACACACATTGTAATATAAAACAACTTTTATTTCCAACACTAATTAATGGTTAACTGAATACAAAAATATTTGATTTACCTCCAAGTAGCAAAACCACAACTTAAACTAACTTTATTTAAACTATTGGCGAACACATTGCCAAAATAGGTAATAATCTATAACAAAATACACATAATTGTTTAGTTAATCTTTTTTTTTTAAATAATGGTATCTAACTTAAATATGGATGCAATTACGGTGAACATATATATATATAGCTTAGGGCAACACATTCCGCATATCACTAGACATGGTAATCTACTTCACATAATTAACAACATCAAATATAAATGTGCAAGAAATAAGAAACAAAACTTATACTCTTCAAGGCTAGGAAAAACATGTTATAATTTTTAAAAATCTTTAATACATAAGAACATAATTAATTATTGAGAACATATACTTTTTAGAAAATACAGAAAGTTATTAAACCATGAGAAAAAGAATCAAGTCAAAAATTCAAATGATTAATTTATAATGCATTTTACAAGTTACTTGGTCGAAACAGAAATCTTACAGCAACTTGTCAGAAACTTAGGTCAACTTGTAAAAATCACCATAAATTGTCAAAATATTTTCTTAAAACGTGGCTTACCAATTTAGAAACATGCATGAGTCTAATAAACAGTGGCGTTGGAATTATAACAAATAATTAAGTAGTTTTTAAATGGCAAATTTTACAAAAACATGGCGCGAAAACATCACTGTACAGGAATATTTCGACTACTGTCCACTAAAATATTTATTTCTCCTAAACCGTATATTATTTGAACATGAGACCAGTGGCATATGAAAGCTAACTCACAAGGGTATCACACATAAAAATGTCGGGCAAGAATTGTAAACCGACAGTAAATGACAACCAAAACAATCAAGGATAAAATGTCGAGAAATCAACCAAAATCACATTCTTCACAATTTCACTTATACCCATCATACTTTACATATTAATCATACTCACACCTCCCACATACATGCCAACATACCTTCCCCATATCAACATGCTCATATCAATACTTAAAAGAAATCATCCGCAATCATTAACTAAAACAGTCATTCAAATAAGACAAACAAATTCCTAAAGGAAATATACTATATTCATTTTAAATTACCCCACTCTGAAATGTCTCTCAAGGTTCCCGGTTCAAAGCTGAGAGGGCCATGGCACGAATTAAGGCGCGCTTCTTAACCGCACTAAGAGGGGCTCCTAACAGTTTCTACCCGGGGTTCATTTTATTTAGACACATCCTAAATTCATTATTATTCATTGGTTAGGCTCACAGGATCGTTTTGCTCGATACCACTTTGTAACACCCCCATTTATTCAGGAGCCTTTAGCTAGACATTCCCAAGTAAATAGGACTGTTACCATCTCGGTTTCCCGAGGTAGTGTATAACAAAGTACAACAAACCAAAGTACTTTAAATTAAAACTTTAATGATTACATGTTTATTTCAAATTATCCAACTAAAACTTAATATAAAATATTTACAACTCGCAGCGGAAATAAATAAAGTGATATAAATTGTTCTATGTGATCTAGACTTCAACTATGGTCCAAGTCGAGCTCTCTCCCCAATGCTCCCAAGTCAGCTAGCTCCAAACCTGCTATTTAAATCTGCTCCCCATTTAACCGGAAATATTAAATGGTTCACCACAGGATGCCATCAATTAAAGCAGGCATCAATTTTATTTTGACACAGAAGCAAACACGTCAACCAATGGTTGAGTAGGATAAAATATATTAAAACAACCAATCTCTCACAACTGTCAATATTCCAATCTCAACTGTTCACATGTCACATCTCAACATCAACTATCCACGTTATCCACCAGAGACCAAGCCTGGGGCCTTCCAAATATTCACACACGTTATCCACCAGAGACTAAGCCTGGGGCAGTCCAATCACCACTCACGTTATCCACCAGAGACTAAGCCTGGGGCAGTCCAATTCTCATAAACCGTTCCACAATATAATCGTATATAATATGCATAACTCCAACAACCAACAATATTAATCACTCAATTAACTTAATTGAACAAGCAATCATAAAACAATCACCCTTCCAATAACATCCATGCATTAAACACGATAAACAGATATAGTTGAGTAGATTATCCTACCTGGCAAGCAAGCACTCCAATTACGCAATCCAAATAAATAAAGCAAATCCAATCCGATTATAATTCTTCACAATTTCCGTCACCTATATAATAATAACAATTACAACAATTATAATTACTAACTTTATTTGTTTATGTATTTATTCCTTTTATTCAATTATTCAAATTAATTATTTACTATAATTATTAAAGGTTTATGATAACTAAAAACCTGATTTAACTACGAACCCGACTCACCCGAGCTAATTAAATAATTAAAACCCGTCACACTACAAACACATACCACCTTAACATGGTTTATAAACCATGGCCAACACCTCTCTTAAAACCCACCAAACCCGACACCACAAGCCACCACAGCCACCACCCAACCTCGACACCCCTAGCCTGCAATCCCACGCATCCAACTCGCCCTTAACCACCAAATAAAACCACCACCAACAACCCACAAACCCACGCCCTATCACACGACACCAACCGCAAAGACTCACCCGACACCCCCACAAAACACGCTCGTAACCACCACCTAACGCCACCTTCACCGCCACCTACAACCACCAATCAACTCCCCTATCCTCCCTCGACAAAAGCCACCCAGCAACCCCCCTAACCAGACCACCTACAACCCCTTAAATCCCCCCCGAAAACCGCCTGCCAATTACACGACCTCCTCCCCTGTTTTCCCGTCACCACCGCACAACCACCATCTGCCACCATACCAGCACCACCAAAGTGGTCGACTCAACCACCCCAACACAACCCCTCTATACCCAGGTCACGACATAGCCAATTAGGGGTTCAATTACCCATTCCAATCACCCACAACCAACCCGTATAACCCCTCCTGACCAGCCACCTTTCGCCGCCCTAACCACCACCCTAGCAAGGTCCACGTCGGTCAACTAAGCTCGGTCGAATCTCGGCAAAGGCAAGGTTGCTCTAGGTCCAAATTTCGAGTCCTATGGTGGTCTATATAAGTCATACTATCGATCTAAAGTTGCTTGCATGAAAAGAATATAAACCGCTTTAAGCTGAGTTAATTACCTCAAGTCGACCAATTGATTTTGTTAATTCTTCTTTCTTTCCGCCTCCTAAAGCTTCTTCTTTTTATTTGTAATTTATTTATCAGATTTAAGCTGGTATTTATAGTGTAAGATTTAGAGAATACGAGGCCAATTAGGAAACCATGTAACTTTCCTTATTCTAATTAGTAGTAGGAATTGTCATTATAATTAAATCATTATTATTTATCATATACTATTAATCCTATCACAACTATAATTTTCTCATATAATATTTACTAATTTATTATTGCCATAACTTTATTATTATTATTATAATTATAATTACCTTTATACATTATTATTAATTCCCGATATAAATTCCGATTACACTAATACCAATTAAATAAGTTCGGCCCATATAATAATACGACACAGTCCAACACTCGATTACCAACTAAGCCCAAAGCACAAATATTAGCCAAACCCAATTCCTGACTCGAATTATTAATTTATTACTTAATTAACGTCTCACTTGTATTTATTATTAGAAATGTCATTTAATTACCCATTAAATTACATAAATTATTCTTATAAATTATTATTAAAATACGAGTTATTACAGAACAAGTGAATGCTTTCCAAGCATACAAGAGTGGCACCCCTTATTCAAACTATTATATTGAGAACACCAAATTTCACCCCAATATTTCATACAAAAGTCAAAATGTTCAAAATCTTCAACCAACATACACCCCACCTCCAATGAGAAATCAAGCTCAAAGACCCTTTTACCAAAACCAAGGTTATCAAAATCAACCCTCTTAGAATCAATCCAATGATCAAGGCTTTGATGTTCAAAAAGCGGTCCTCTAAATGCAAAAGAATCAACAAGAATTTTTCACTCAAATGCAAAAAGATAGCCAAGCAGAAGATATAACCATCAACAACATACTAGCTCACAGAAAGATGTTGGAGACACAAATGTCTCAATTAGCATCTTCTAGCTCTCAAAGACAAAGGGGCAATTACCACCTCAAAGTAATCCCCCAAGACATGAGTCGGTGAGTGCCATCCATTTGAGGAGTGGTACAAGGTATGAAGGGCCAAAGAGGCCCATTTATGAAGATGTTGTGAATGCTAGTGACAAGGAAAGAGTTGTTGAAAACTCTAAGAAAGAAGAAGAACCCACCACCATTCAAGAAGTTTCAAAGAAGAAGAATGAAGAGAAGGCTAAGGAGAAAGAGCCTATTGTGATTAGACTTCCATTTCCAAGTCGTCAAGCTAAGCCTAAGTTTGATGAACAACTTGGAAAGTTCATGGAGATTGTGAAGAACTTGGAAGTCTCAATTCCATTCACGGAATTAATCAACCATGTTCCAGCCTATGCGAAATACATGAAAGATATTCTTACAAAGAAGAAATCCATCCAGAAGCTAGAGACTATTGCGTTCACTAAGGTGAGTAGTGCCATCCTACAATGAAGTTCACCTCCAAAACTCAAGGCTCCGGGAAGTTTCTCTATTCCATGCACCATTGGCGACACTACAATCAACAAAGCTTTATGTGACCTTGGGGCAAGTGTGAGTGTCATGCCATAATCGGTGTGCAAAAGGCTAGGAATGGGAGAACTCAAGTGCACTAATATCAAGCTTCAAATGGAGGATCGATCAACTAAGACACCTTTAGGGGTATAACAATCATTTTTAACCTCGACAAGACAATGAGAGCTCCCCGCTTATATGAGCCATCTTTCATGATCAATTATTATAGCCGAGAAAGTGATAGGAAGAAGTTGGCATCTCAAGCAAAGAACAAGCTATGGGTAAAGAATCACCACCCATATGGAAGAAGAAAGAGGATAATCTTCAAGATGATCCGTCCAAAGAGTAAGGAAATTGCAACAATGAGAGCTTGAATAACTCACCATCACCCATGACAAGTAATGAAGAAGGCCTCATTGGCCATGATAACAAGAAAAAGGAGTTGTTTCCACAACTCATCATACTATAGGGAAGCAAGCTAGTGAAGTATGCGGTCTATGGGATGACGAATTCGATGGGTTAGTCAATCCCTACCTTGGCAGTGCTATAGACCTAGGCTTTGGTGACTATTTCAACTCAAGTCACCACAATGAAGAGCACAATGTGCAAAGGTCTATTGAAAATCTTTATAATGACAATGAACAAGCCTTCGACTACTTCTTCAAGGTGTTGAGCAACATCAACAACACCTTGGCTATGCCCCCTTGACATTTCATCTCAAGAGTGAGAGTTTGGTGGAGTCCTCCCTAAACCACCATTTGTAAATATTCTAACCCCTTAACTCGCATTTTTATTCTTGTATTGCATTTTTATCAATTTTGGATTTACATTTGTACATTTTGATCAAGATTATCATTTTGAGAGAAAGTGAGGGAGGGACTTAAATGTTTCTTGATGTGTAGTGTTTTGACTTAGTGTGGGGATAACAATTGCATAGGCTATCTCGGCCTTCGTAGTGCACCCACAATGAAGATCAAAGGAATGAAGAAGAAATGACTTGGAGATATGAAAATACCCACGGGTGGAACTGAACCCGTGAGGTACAGGGATGATCCGAGCGTCTCAAGAAGAACCCGCTCGTCTTGGATAAAAATCCGAGCGTCCTGACAGAGCGACGCTCGTCCTGGAAGAGTTGAAAAGAAAAAAATTGGTACTGAACTACAATCCGAGCGTCTCCTCAAGAATCCGCTCGTCTCAGTCCAAAGACGCTCGTCTCAGTGAGAATCCGCTCGTCCTGGTTACATCAAAATTTGGGATTTCACTCTAACTATGAATCCGAGCGTCCCCAGAACAATCCGCTCGTCTCAAGCCAGAATCCGCTCATCTCCTCCTGAAGACGCTCGTCTCAACACGGGTTTCATTTTCTGAAGTTGACTGAGCTATAATCCGAGCATCCCGTGCATAAGACGCTTGTCTCCCTCTGCTGAAATTCAAAAACACGGGATTTAAAACTCCCTTTCCCATTTCATTTCATTCATTCAAAACACAAACACACATTCAAAACACAAACACACATTCAAAACCCTCAATCCCTCCATTCATAAAACTCAATTTCCTCAACCAAATTCACCAAAATCAAACCCAAACTCCCTCAAAACTCAAAGAAATTACTCCTTTATCAACAAAAAGCCATTAAAACATCAAAATCCTCAAAAATTGAATCGATTTTCTAGGAATATAAGCAAATTTCGGAAATCCTAAATCGATTTGGGATTCATTGAAGCTTGAGGATACTAGAAGAATTCAAGCAAATCATTGGTTGTTGATACATACAAGGAGAAGAACAATGGTTAGGACTAAAGGTGGAAACAAGGCACCTACAAAATCATATCTTTCAATGAGGCAACAAGCTCTTCAAGCTTCCAAAGCTTTGGTGGTTCAACAAGCAAGAGTGGAAATTCAAGAAACTCCTCTTCCAATGGTGGAAGCTACTACTCCTATCCTGGTTATTGAGCAATTACATGAATATCCGGAGGTAACTTTCACATCCGATTCTCATAGGAAAAATTTTATGTCTCTTGCTAAGAAATCGATTTTGCCCACCAAGTTTATTTCCCACGATGCTTTAACCAAATTGGGTATCCTTTAAAGGACCAAAAACTTCTTTCAGTCTATGGGGTTGCTTACATTATTTGATATGCAAGAATTAACCTACCCCTCCCTCACCTTAGAATTTCTATGTTCATTGAAAGTCACAAAGGTGGAGACTCGAAGGAATATTGAATTCCGCCTTGAGAATGTGGATAGAAATATGTCCTTTAATGAGTTTGGCAAGGTGTTCGGTCTCGATAACGACTCGACCTATGTGAAGAAACCTTCAAAATATAATTTCGCCCCTTTGTAGAAAGCTATCACCGAAAGAAAATTCGAATCATACCATGAGTGTCGTGCCCTTTATGTTCACCATCCGGGCATAAGGGTGTAGCACAAGGTTGTGGGAAATACTCTTATTGCTAGGAAGGGGACTAATCATTTCACCGAACTTGATTTCATCTATCTTGAGTCAACCTTGAATCTCGATAAGAAGTTCACCCAGAAATACAATATTCTTCAACTCTTCATCGAAAGGTGGCTTACGATCGACCATGGCAAAGAAGGTGCGGCCTTTATAGTAAATGGGGGATTGGTAACGTGGTTGGCAAAGCACTTAAACCGGGATTTCAACAAAGATGGGACTTACAAGCCGATTAAGGGAGGCCACCTTATTGATCTAGCCACTATGGTTCACAAATTCCATTGGGTCAAGAATGACAACCTTGATAACAAATTTGAGTGGATTACAAAAGATGCCAAGTCCTTCATTCTACCAAACAAAATTTGCCGACTCAATGTCCGAAGCACAAACTATCTTCTTCCACTCTCTGGTGAAGACGAGATGATCATACAACAACAAAGGGAATTCAATGCCGAATCCTCCGCCTCCGCTATTGTGACTCCACCCTACCCGTTCACCTACCAAGAATTCAGACCCGAAGGTATTGCGGTAGATAACGATTACTTGACTCAATTAATGCAACACATGCATAAGCAAGCTTATGAAGACCGAGTCAATGCCTATAGAGCTCAATATCCGCCATCTTACACCTAGCTAGGCAAGGAATTCTTGACCCATCATGTCCTTTGCCTAATTGGGCGAATAGGGAAGTGTTCTTTCCTAATGCTCCTAGGGATGCTAGCATGGGTGGTGAGGAGATTGTTGTTGAGAGTGAAGAAGTTGAAGAAGAAGAGGAAAATGAGGAAGAAGAGGATCAAAGTTCAAGTGATGATGGTGAAGCCTCCGGGTCTATGGAGATAGATTATGATGATACTAGTGAGAAAGTTGATTATGATGATGACTGTGACACCCCTCGTTGAGGCAACAAAATATAACTAGTAAATCGTGGCGGAAACACGAGATTTTTAAAACTTTTAAAGCTTCTAGTGAAGTCCAACGCGAGGTATCACCAACACGATAGATAAGTTTAGATAGTTAAAGTTAAGTTTACAACACAAGTCTAATTATTGGGGAAACGATATCCCACGAATGAACATGTGTCTAAAAATAGGTGAGTCTATTAAAGTGATAGCTAATTAAGGTCCAAGGTAAGAACTCGCTAGCTCACACGGTCTTCCCCACTTAAGCTTCATCACCAACCTGTCATTCATAATAAATATGAAAGCCACAGTCAGTGGGGAGTAACTCAGGGTTCTCCCAACCACAATATGTCAAAATACAAGTAATTAGGAATTCAATTAAACAAACAAGCATAAGAATAAATACTTACGGTAACAAGAGAATCATGATTAGTATACAAAATGCAATAAGAGTAGTTATACATGAATGAGAGAAGAATAATTAGGTCAGACGGTCACATATTAACTCGACTCAAATATAAGACAAAATTACAAAGTATGGACTCAAACAAGACAACCCTCTAGACTCCAACCTCTTGGTAGGACGACGATCATAATACGGTCCTAGTCTAAACCTGGCCAGACTCTCGGGATGGACGACACCCGATTCGACAAACGATACCAAATCGTATCCAAGACTCGAAATATGGTACACCTAACCGTGCCTGAAAGTCGAGTAACCTCAAGCGGAACCTTGTCACCTAACCGTGACCCCCGGTCCGAAGAGGCGGAAGGAAAAATAGCCCAATCCGGAAACATGGCACCTAACCGTAACCAATGGTCCGAAAGGGTAAATAAGGAATGTCAAGTCGTCACACAATGTAAATCGTCACACTTGGGTCCAAAAGAGAACAACAATAATTCGCATTATCATAACATAAACAAATCCTAAATTGACCATTTACCAATCATAAGAAGGATGCATAATTAAATAAATGATTAATAGAAGTTATAAGTGAAGAGAAACCATAAGAGAACTCCCAGCCGGTTGGGGACCAAACCCGCACCATTTATGAGCATTGGAACAAAGAGTAAGAAGCCTATGAAGTAAATCGTGCAACATAACGTATAAAAACACTTAACTTAACCAAGTAGATGGTCACTTGATAAGAAAACAACCTTAAAATGAATGTTGTCCACAATGAGTCAAGCTCAAACTTTACAAAGATTTAAAATGTCACTTTCCGAAATTCATCAAGGATGAGCTTCGGCTCATTTGCACCAGAATTTAAATAACACCATTATAATGAAGAAATTCAACCAACACACCACCAATTTTACCCAAAGTTGCTTCAACATCATTGTTGGACACATAATCAACCTCCAAGTATCAATTATACAATTAAAAACAAGAATCCACAACATACAACATTCATAAATTACTCCATGTTCATGAATAAGACTTAATAAGGTAAACTCAACATAAAGATTCCATGTTTTTCACTCAAAAGCTTAGATCTCAACATACCCACATACTAAATCACCATTTAAGACATATTTCAAAACAACCATACTACCAACTTCATCATTTATAATATTAATCCAATAAATAATCTCATGACATAATTAAACATGTCAACTAAGCATGATTAAGACGGATTTTTCTCTAATTAACATATGTAAACAACCCATTTAATCCCATTGAACAAACATGTGACAAAAGACTAGAAATTAGTCAAACAACCATAAGACGGTTTCAAAAACCAATTTATCCAACAATGAACATGTGAAACATGTAAAGATTCATACTTTAACAAACACAAGAATAAACCACAACATATAAACACATTAAATTGACATAATGTCGAGTAACCCATCACCGTTACCTTTTGCACTTCAATCTTCTATTGAGTCGTCAATGATGTAGCTATCCTCCTCCGGGTTGTCCAGATTCTCCCCTAAACACAAAAATCAAGATATTAAGTCAAGAACCCATGTTCTTGTAAGATGAAAATTTCGAAATAGAGGAAAAGATGACAACTTTCTTACTTAGGAAGAAGGGGAACGAGACAAGAAAGAGAACGGAGTGATAAGGAGCGAAATTGGTGAAGGATTGAGTGAGATATGATGATTTTTAGGGTTAAGTGGAGATGGTTCAACAATGGAGTGTGTTTGTTGGGAATTTTCAGAAATTAGGAGTGAGGAGGATGAAGTTGTGAGGGCTTAGTTGGGGTTTTGTGTAGAGAAAAGAGAAGGAAAAGGCCCATGAGTCATGATAAGCCCAATAACTCAAAATGAGTCTGTTTCTACTAGAATTTTCGTCCCAAGTCTACTATAACTCGAGTCGGAGAATAATATTATTAAAATCTACACTATTATCACCGTTACACGGCTAAGACAATATTTTATGAAAATAAGCTTTAAATAATAATTATTTAATAAAAATTACTTAAAAGTTCATTTAAAATATAAGAAAGGCGCGGGGTGTTACAATCATCCCTCCTTTTAAAAAGTTTCGCCCTCGAAACTTGAAACGAAAAGGTATTACCTTAAGAAAACAAACTAGGGTACTTGACACGCATGGAAGCCTCCGGCTCCCAAGTCTCTTCTTCTACATCACCACACTTCCACAACACTTTCACCAAGGGCCCCACTTTGCTCCTTAGCTTCTTCTCCTTCTTATCCAAGATACGAATCGGTCTCTCCTCGAAAGAAAGACTAGGCTCAAGCTCGGGAATTTCATTTTGCAACACATGACTAGGGTCGCTAATGTATTTCCTAAGTTGAGACACGTGGAAAACATCATGAACTTTACCCAAACTCGGGGGCAAATCCAATCTATAAGCCACGGCACCAATCCTTTTTATCACTTCATAAGGTCCAATGTACTTCGGACTCAACTTCCCTTTAACTCCGAACCTCTTTACTCCTTTCATCGGGGACACTTTCAAGAACACCTTGTCTCCAACTTCAAACTCCAAGGGTCGACGGCGAACATCGGCATAGGATTTTTGACGATCTTGGGCGGCTTTCATTCTTTCACGGATGAGCTTCACTTGATCAATCGTCTCGGCTAACTTGTCGGGTCCTAGATCACGAACATCACTTGCTTGATCCCAACAAATTGGACTACGGCATTTCCTTCCATAAAGGGCTTCATAAGGGGCCATCTTGATAGAAGCATGATAACTATTGTTGTAAGAAAGTTCCACCAAAGGTAAGCTCTTCTCCCAACTAGAATGGAAGTCAAGGGCACAAGAACGCAACAAGTCTTCTAGAGTTTGAATCGTCCTCTCGGATTGTCCATCGGTAGCGGCATGAAAAGCGGTACTCATCAACAACTTACTACCCATAGCATCTTGCAAAGCTTTCCAAAATCTCGAACAAAAACGAGGGTCACGATCCGACACGATCTCCTTAGGAACACCATGGTAACGAACGATCTCTTCAACATAAGCACTAGCAAGACGGTCTAAACTCCAAGTCTCTTTGATAGGGATGAACCTAGCACACTTGGTCAAACTATCCACAACAACCCATACGGCATCCTTTCCACCAACGGTCTTAGGCAAAGCCATCACAAAATCCATGGAAATGGACTCCCACTTCCATAAAGGAACATCCAACGGTTGTAGCAAACCACCGGGTCTCTTATGTTCAATCTTCACTTGTTGACAAGTAAGACACCTTCCAACATATGACACAATGTCATTCTTCATGTTAGGCCACCAAAACTGAAGCTTCAAATCTTTATACATCTTGTCTCCTCCGGGGTGAATCGAATAAGGGGATAGATGAGCTTCATCTAAGACTCTCTTCCTCAAATCAACGGCATCGGGTACGTACATGCGTCCTCGGTAACGAAGGTAACCTTTAGCATCAATCTCACAATCCTTTGCTTTCCCTTCAAGAAGCTTGGCTTGAAAACTTTTAAAGGTAGCATCGTCCACAAGGCTATCAAGGATCTCACGGTGAAGAACGGGCTCGGCAACCATAGCACCAAGATAATCAAAACCACTCTCCACAAGTTGCAAACTCAACTTACGAAACTCGGCACAAAGGTCATCGGGGAGTACACGAATGGCACTCAAGGAATGAGTAGACTTCCTACTAAGGGCGTCGGCAACCACATTTGCCTTTCCTTCATGATACAACAACTCTACGTCATAATCATTCACCAATTCCAACCATCGTCGTTGTCTCATATTCAAATCCTTTTGGGTGAAGATATACTTCAAACTCTTATGATCGGTGTAGATACGGCAATGAACTCCGATGAGATAGTGTCTCCACATCTTCAAGGCATGAACAATGGCGGCTAACTCCAAATCATGAGTGGGATAGTTCACCTCATGAACTCTCAATTGTCGCGAAGCATAGGCAACAACTCTCCTATTTTGCATAAGAACGCAACCCAAACCCATCTTAGAGGCGTCACAAAACACCTCAAAATCAATTCCATCCTCGGGCAAGGTCAACACGGGAGCGGTAGTCAACCTCTTCTTCAACTCTTGGAATGCACCTACACAAGCTTCGGTCCACACAAACTTGGTCTCTTTCTTCAAAAGTTGAGTCATCGGTCTAGCAAGCTTGGAGAAATCTTTCACAAAGCGACGGTAATAACCCGCCAAACCCAAGAAACTACGGATCTCACCAACATCGGTTGGACTCTTCCACTCAATCACGGCTTCAATCTTCGAAGGGTCTACCATGACACCATCCTTAGATATAACATGGCCTAGAAAGGACACCTTAGACAACCAAAATTCACACTTGGAGAATTTGGCAAACCACTTTTGACGACGGAGGATCTCCAAAATGATACGAAGATGTTCGGCATGCTCTTCTTCGGACTTGGAATAGATGAGGATATCGTCAATGAAGACCACAACACACTTGTCTAAGAACTCACTGAAGGTTCGGTTCATTTGGTCCATGAAGATAGAAGGAGCATTGGTTAAACCAAAGGGCATCACCTTAAACTCAAAGTGTCCATACCTTGTGCTAAAGGCAGTCTTAGGGATATCGGACTCACGAACGGGAATTTGATGATAACCGGATCTCAAATCAATCTTGGAAAAAGTAGAAGCACCCTTGAGTTGATCGAACAAATCTTCAATTCTTGGTAGAGGATACTTGTTCTTGATGGTAACACGGTTAAGCTCGCGGTAGTCAATGCAAAGTCTCATGGATCCATCTTTCTTCTTCACAAAGAGAACGGGAGCACCCCAAGGTGAGGCACTAGGTCTAATGAATCCTTTCTCAATCATCTCATCAAGTTGCTTTCTCAACTCCTTCAACTCGGTCGGCGCCATACGGTACGGGGCTTTAGCAATCGGGCCGGTTCCGGGTACAAGGTCGATAGAGAACTCAACATCACGCTCGGGAGGAATTCCGGGCAACTCTTCGGGAAAGACATCGGCGAACTCACAAACCACGGGCACTTCTTCGATATTTGGTAAGGGAGGAGAGGTAGAAGTCACCACACATAGAAAGATTTGGTAACCTTTCCTCTTCATGCTCATCAACTTCAAAGCGGAAATCAATTTCACACCTTCTTGGGAACGAACTCCTTTATAGGATACGCGGGTTCCTAGCGGACTCTTGAGGCAAATATTTTGGTCTCGACACTCGAATCTTGCATCATACTTTGACAACCAATCCATACCCAAAATTACATCGAATTCCTCAAGGGGGAAACGAAGTAGGTTAGCGGGAAACAAGGTTTCCGAAATAGAAATAGGAATGTCGGAGAAAGAAAGGGAACAAGAGAACATTTCTCCGGAAGGTAAGGATATAGAAGTTTCCTCACTAGGAATTGGTTCAAGAGCTATTTTTTCCGAGAACTTGGAAGATATAAAAGATAAAGATGCGCCGGTATCAAATAAAATGAGGCAAGGTTGATCAAAAATTGAGAACATACCCGTAATGATATCGGGATGAGCGGCGGCTTCGGCTCGACTCATGACAAAGATAGTTCCTCTTGGCCTAGCATTTGAAGTAGGAGCATTCTTCTTCTCGGGGCAATCGGCAACACGATGTCCGGGCTTCTTACAATGGAAGCAAGTCAAGGGCTTGCCATAGCATCCAACTCCGGGGTGTAGAGCTTGTCTACAATGGTAGCACTTACGGTCCTTCTCAAGTTCATTAGTTGATGTGGGAGCTTGTCCTCTAGGTTCTTGAACTCTTGGTCCTTGTCCTCCATGGTCTTGTATCCTTGGCACAAACCTCCTCTTGTTGGCATAGTTTGGAGTAGAAGGCACAAATGGTCTCTTGCCATGAAAGTTAGAACGGTAAGAATGAGAAGAGGAGTGGGGCTTGGCTTCTTCTTCAATGGCCTTCAAAGAGCTTTCGGCCCAAATGGCATCATCATAGACTTCCACAAAGGTAGTTGAATTTCTTCTCACCATGCTTTCCACTTTAGGATTCAACTTGTTCTTATAGAAGTAGACACGATCCTCTTCATCTTTCACGAACTTGGAGGCATAATGAGAAAGTTCATTAAACTTGTCGGTGTAGGCTTGAATTGATAGCTTCCCTTGCTTGAAGTCCATGAACTCTTTCAATCTTTGTTGTTTGAGCTCCTTAGGGTAGAAGCGAGTCTCCACAAGTGACTTGAAGCGGTTCCAATCGAAGTTGGGGTCTTGAGTAGCGGTAGGACCGGTCAAAGTCCACCACCTATCGGCTTCCTTCACAAGAAAGTGAGAGGCTAATCTCACCTTGTCCTCCTCTCGGGCATCAAAGAGAGAGAAGTTCTTCTCCATATCACGAAACCACTCCGAGAGAGCAACGGGATCCACTTCACCAACATAGGTCCTAGCCTTGTTCCTTGCTAGTTGACTTGCAATCCAAGCATAGCTTCCTTGACGGTTAGCTTCGGGTGCAGGGGGAGCGGGTTGAGCATTTTGTTGATTAGCAAGCACTTGCGTGAGGGCTTGCATGATAGCATTTTCCACATCGGTTGATCGTACCATCTTTTTGCACAAGAGTAAACAAGTTAGAACCTATCACAAAACATACACAAAAAGGCTACCAACTTAGGTCCTTAATTCTACCCATCTCTCATTCATTATCCAAGGTCAATTTGAAAATTTAAGTTGGGGTACACGTGTGTGCGTCGGGAGCAATATATGCTCTGATACCAACTGTGACACCCCTCATTGAGGCAACAAAATATAACTAGTAAATCGTGGCGGAAACACGAGATTTTTAAAACTTTTAAAGCTTCTAGTGAAGTCCAACGCGAGGTATCACCAACACGATAGATAAGTTTAGATAGTTAAAGTTAAGTTTACAACACAAGTCTAATTATTGGGGAAAATATATCCCACGAATGAACATGTGTCTAAAAATAGGTGAGTCTATTAAAGTGATAGCTAATTAAGGTCCAAGGTAAGAACTCGCTAGCTCACACGGTCTTCCCCACTTAAGCTTCATCACCAACCTGTCATTCATAATAAATATGAAAGCCACAGTCAGTGGGGAGTAACTCAGGGTTCTCCCAGCCACAATATGTCAAAATACAAGTAATTAGGAATTCAATTAAACAAACAAGCATAAGAATAAATACTTACGGTAACAAGAGAATCATGATTAGTATACAAAATGCAATAAGAGTAGTTATGCATGAATGAGAGAAGAATAATTAGGTCAGACGGTCACATATTAACTCGACTCAAATATAAGACAAAATTACAAAGTATGGACTCAAACAAGACAACCCTCTAGACTCCAACCTCTTGGTAGGACGACGATCATAATACGGTCCTAGTCTAAACCTGGCCAGACTCTCGGGATGGACGACACCCGATTCGACAAACGATACCAAATCGTATCCAAGACTCGAAATATGGTACACCTAACCGTGCCCGAAAGTCGAGTAACCTCAAGCGGAACCTTGTCACCTAACCGTGACCCCCGGTCCGAAGAGGCGGAAAGAAAAATAGCCCAATCCGGAAACATGGCACCTAACCGTAACCAATGGTCCGAAAGGGTAAATAAGGAATGTCAAGTCGTCACACAATGTAAATCGTCACACTTGGGTCCAAAAGAGAACAACAATAATTCGCATTATCATAACATAAACAAATCCTAAATTGACCATTTACCAATCATAAGAAGGATGCATAATTAAATAAATGATTAATAGAAGTTATAAGTGAAGAGAAACCATAAGAGAACTCCCAGCCGGTTGGGGACCAAACCCGCACCATTTATGAGCATTGGAACAAAGAGTAAGAAGCCTATGAAGTAAATCGTGCAACATAACGTATAAAAACACTTAACTTAACCAAGTAGATGGTCACTTGATAAGAAAACAACCTTAAAATGAATGTTGTCCACAATGAGCTGAAGCTCAAACTTTACAGCATTTAAAATGTCACTTCCCGAAAATTCTGTCAAGGATGAGCTTCGGCTCATTTGCACCAGAATTTAAATAACACCATTATAATGAAGAAATTCAACCAACACACCACCAATTTTACCCAAAGTTGCTTCAACATCATTGTTGGACACATAATCAACCTCCAAGTATCAATTATACAATTAAAAACAAGAATCCACAACATACAACATTCATAAATTACTCCATGTTCATGAATAAGACTTAATAAGGTAAACTCAACATAAAGATTCCATGTTTTTCACTCAAAAGCTTAGATCTCAACATACCCACATACTAAATCACCATTTAAGACATATTTCAAAACAACCATACTACCAACTTCATCATTTATAATATTAATCCAATAAATAATCTCATGACATAATTAAACATGTCAACTAAGCATGATTAAGACGGATTTTTCTCTAATTAACATATGTAAACAACCCATTTAATCCCATTGAACAAACATGTGACAAAAGACTAGAAATTAGTCAAACAACCATAAGACGGTTTCAAAAACCAATTTATCCAACAATGAACATGTGAAACATGTAAAGATTCATACTTTAACAAACACAAGAATAAACCACAACATATAAACACATTAAATTGACATAATGTCGAGTAACCCATCACCGTTACCTTTTGCACTTCAATCTTCTATTGAGTCGTCAATGATGTAGCTATCCTCCTCCGGGTTGTCCAGATTCTCCCCTAAACACAAAAATCAAGATATTAAGTCAAGAACCCATGTTCTTGTAAGATGAAAATTTCGAAATAGAGGAAAAGATGACAACTTTCTTACTTAGGAAGAAGGGGAACGAGACAAGAAAGAGAACGGAGTGATAAGGAGCGAAATTGGTGAAGGATTGAGTGAGATATGATGATTTTTAGGGTTAAGTGGAGATGGTTCAACAATGGAGTGTGTTTGTTGGGAATTTTCAGAAATTAGGAGTGAGGAGGATGAAGTTGTGAGGGCTTAGTTGGGGTTTTGTGTAGAGAAAAGAGAAGGAAAAGGCCCATGAGTCATGATAAGCCCAATAACTCAAAATGAGTCTGTTTCTACTAGAATTTTCGTCCCAAGTCTACTATAACTCGAGTCGGAGAATAATA
The DNA here is from genome assembly GCF_048544455.1 of Silene latifolia. NCBI lineage: Eukaryota > Viridiplantae > Streptophyta > Magnoliopsida > Caryophyllales > Caryophyllaceae > Silene > Silene latifolia. Next base: position 192,151 of record NW_027413480.1, on the reverse strand, counting down.
TTATTAAAATCTACACTATTATCACCGTTACACGGCTAAGACAATATTTTATGAAAATAAGCTTTAAATAATAATTATTTAATAAAAATTACTTAAAAGTTCATTTAAAATATAAGAAAGGCGCGGGGTGTTACAATGACGATGGAAGTGATGTCGCCATGGGCGACAATTGAGGATTAGCAAGCTTTTTGGAGGATGCCACAATCCAATGTGAGTTTCCTACACCTCCTTTAGCTTTGTTCATTTTTCTTGTTTTCAAATTTTTATCTTGATCATTTGTTTGAGTCCTAGCAACACTCAAAGGACTCCCACCTCGATCCCATTGAGGTGTCTTTTCTTGTTCCCTCCATGTAAAATCCAAAATGACAAATTTAGTTTCATGCATAGCATTCTTGTGCATGAACTTTCCCATTTTTGACATTAGCAATAATGTCTCATTTGGTTTGGGGTAGTCCAAGCATAAGCATTGGGAGTTAATTCAAATTATGCTCTCCAACCAAACCAATTCATGCATCATATAGTATAGTTTAGAATGCATCACTTGTTTATATGTCATATAGTTTGCATTTAGTATAGAAATGATGCATTCTCATATAGCTTGCATAATTTCCTATCATATTGGCAATTGAGGACAATGCCCATACTAGTGTGGGGATGGAAAATTCTAACATGATTTTTAAAACAAAAATGATAAAAATTGAAAATTTTTGAAAAATACAAAAACATGTCTTTTTATTCCATAAAGCATAAAAACTATAAAAAATTGAAAAATTGAAAAACCCAAAAACATGTTCATTTCCTTTATAGTGTAGACTTGTATAGATATTCTGTTTATCTATCCTTTGTCACATTGATCGACTACGCCACATACGAGATATGAGGATAATGAAGACCGCATGGAATGATCTTTCCAATCTCCTTTTTCCTCTTTATGTTAATGACTATGTGGCTTTATTTTGATTGATGCGGTATAAACAATGTGATTATAGGATTGCATTTAGATTATTTGGCATGCTAATAGTGATAGAAGCAGATGCATTAGGTTGTATAAATGATAGTTGCATCATGGCATATAGTTACATTTAGGAAACATTTTGTGAAAGCGTCTATTTGGGAAACTTGACAAGTGTATATAAGACCCTTGTAGATACTTTTTCTTCTTAAGACTTTGCTAATTAGAATACTTATAAAACACCCTAGGATGTGTCATGCTAGTATCCTTTGACCCATGGATTAATGCCTAGTCAAGAGTACCTTGTGGTGTGATAACTCCTTGGCTACCGTTTATTCCAAGGTGACCCTTGAAACCATGCAACCATCATCCATATTCTATCATATTTTGTCATCAAAAAGGGAATGGGCACAAAAATTGTTCAAATTTGAGATCAAGAAATGAAAGGAAAAAAGTTTGCAATTGCATCAAAAGAAAAGAGGAGTAACAAAAATAAAAACTCCTAGGCTTCAAATATAAGCACCCTCACTACAAATGGGGTGACTTTGAAAATGTTCAAAAGAAAATGCAAGAAAAATTTGAAATTGTTAAGTGTTGAAATGCCAAACATCAAAAGAAATGGCAAAAAGAAAGTGTTCTCAAATGTCAAATGCCACAAGAAATTTGGGGGGCAAAAACAACAACAAAAGCAAACTCCCATATGAAACTCAAATACAAATGATACCTTTATCCATCGAAGCCACTTTTGTGCATGGTAGAGAGGGGACGACCCTTCTTCTTTCCTAGGCAAGAAGGTGAATTCCGCGATCCTCCAGTGTTTTTAACACCATAGGGAGTCTACTCTTGACGAAAGCATTTAACAATTGAGGACAAAGGTACCCTAGCTTGACACAACTTGAAGGTGATTTATTAGTATCCTTCTAGGCTTAGTAGTTTGAAGAAACCATATCTATGAAGGAGTGTGTACCCTTAGATTGCTTCCCTTTTAGATAATTTCCGCCACTTAGATGAGGAAAGTGGCTATTTATTTTTGTAGATGCATCCATTACTTGTTTTGTGTGCTTTAATGCTTGGATGTGTCGCCGTATTGGCAAGCCCCACCTTGCCTTACAAGAAGGCATCCTACCTCATGGTTGTCTTGTTGTGAGTTGAAGGGCGGAGTGAGACCCGCTAATTGTCTCACATCGGCTATATTAGTAGGTTAGTTTAAATAAGGGTCCTAGTTTTTGTCACCTCTTTACTCGGGACGAGCAAAGGTTCGGTTTGGGGATGTTTGATGTGACTCATATTTGAGCACATTTAGCCCCCGAATTAACTTTGTTCCTATACTTTATAGTGCATAATTGTGTCATTTACTATCTTTAGTTTCCCATTTTGCATATTCTTTGAGGTTTTGTCTCCTTGGTAGGAAAGGAGCGCTAACCTTGCATTTACATGGCGAAATGGAGCTAAATGGATCGCACCTAATGACCAAGCATCAAAGAAAAGACAATAATAGATGGCCTATGTAGATAATAAAGTAGATTGGGCAATGATGAAAGGATCCTTGCATCTTCAACTAGATCCCCGCGGATTGTTGAGGAACGAAGAGAAAAGAAGCTGTCTGACCCAGAATTCGAGCGGATTGTCACCAATCCGGGCGTCTCCCAGCACCACCATTCGAGCGTCCTCCAGTCAAGATGCTCGTCTTGAAGCCAAAGGATCCGAGCGTCTCCTCTATGATCCGCTCGGATCACAGGACAGAACCCACCGTGCCAAGACTCAAGCCGCTCGGAACGAGCATATCCACACGGGACTAACAAAACGGAAATGATCATTTCTTTGGAGAGGAGCATTTCCTCAACTTTTCTTAAGGGTCTTAATACTCATTTAAGCCCTTAGTAACCTTAATCCTTGTACCTAATCTTTAGTATAAATACCCCATTGTACTACTTAGATTAGCATGCTCTCTTAATACTTTCTTAATAAAGTTGTAATCAATTAGTAAGCAATCTTAATGCTATCTTAATACTCTCTTAATCTTGTAATCAACTTTTAATCTAGTCTTAATACAAATCTCAATACTTAATCTTTCCTTAATTTCTCTATTGTTCTTCATTTATTTGGGATAATTAGAAGATTATTTGGGTTTATTTGGAGGATTGATGGTCGTGATCCCTCGTGGGGGTTTAGTTTTCAGTACTTGTCGTTAGGAGCACCTAGACCAAAACACAATTTATAACTTCACAAACAACTCTACAATTAGTAAAGAGGCAAGTAAAGGTCGGATCCCAAGGGACGGGAATTGAGATGAGATTTCTATTGCAACTAGTGGTGTCTAAGGGTGTCACAATTGGGGTTTGAAGTAGAAGATCACTAAACTAAATGGCAATGAAATTAAACAAGCAAGATGGATTAAAAGGGATGTAAACAATTGATAAAAGGCACTAGGGTGTCATGGGATCATAGGGGATTCATGGGAATTGATCATACAAACATGTTCTCAAATTATAAGCAAGCAATTATTGATGTGATGGATCGAGTTGGTTTATATCTTACAATCCTAAGAAAGTTTGGGTCCCGAAGCCGAATCGATTAGATTGTACAACACCTACAAGTCGACTTAATCTTCCCTACTCAACAATATGCATGGTCTAATGAGACTCGAGTTGGTTTATGTCTTACAAGTCTCATTGAAAAGATAGGTGATGGGTAAAAAATGCAAGGATTCATAGGCTCGCATTTCATCAAACATAACATGTGCATAAGTTGAGATCACAACAAGCAAGCAAATAAACTATGAAAGCATATTAATTTAAGCATGAATCATTCCCCATGTTGGTTTCCCCTAATTACCCATTAACCCTAGCTAAGGAAACTACTCACTCATTATCATGTTGAACATGCTAGCAAGGTTGTCAATCATACCAACAAAGTAAAACATGATGAATAAATGAAAGTGATTAACAATAATTAAAATGGGATTAAGAGAATTATACTTACTAATGATTCCAATAATAAAGCAAAGATTAAAAGAAGTACTTGATGCTTGATTGGAAGGTTGTCAATCTCCCAATAATAACCCAAATAATCTTCAATTACCCAAAATAAAGGATGAACAAGAGAGAGATTAAGGAAATAAAACTTGTATTAAAACTTGATTAAATGTTGATTACAAGATTAAAGAGAGATTTTATTGATATTAACTACACTAAAGATTGCTAAGAAGAACATGCTCTTCTAATTAGACTAATGGGGTATTTATAGTGGTGATTAGGTACATAAATTAGGTTTACTAAGGGCTTAAATGACGATTAAGTCCTTGAGGAATCGCCGGTCTCTAGGGAGACTCCGGTCTCTTTTTCGCCGGTCTTAGAAAAAGATGTGCATCCTTCCTTGAAGCTTGTAGAAGACGAAATGGAACTGTCTGGGAATCCGGGCGTCTTTAGCACGGGACGGGCGGATTTGGGCGTTCCTGGACGGGCGTCCAGAGGGGTAAGACGGGCGTCTTCTGGAGGTTCTGCCCGGGCGTCTTGTGGAGGAAGACGCTCGGATTGTGGTGAGGGACGGGCGTCTTCAGGGCAATCCGCACGGATTGTCAGGTAGTTTTATTCCTTCTTCTTTTCTTCCTTTTTCTTCATAAAATCCTTGAGGATTTCCTCGGGGATGCAAGGATCTTTTCTCATCATTGCCCATCTACTATAGTATGTACAAAGGCCTTCTAATCTTGTCTCTCAACAAGGACAGAAAACCTCAAAGAATATGCAAAACAAAGAACTAAAGACAATAAATGACCCAATTATGTACTAAAAAGCATGGGAACAAGGCTAATTCGGGGACTAAATATGCTCTAATTATGGTCACATCAAATATCCCCAAACCGAACCTTTGCTCATCCCGAGTAAAGAGGTGACAAAGACTAGAACCATTATTTAAACTAACCTAATAACATAGCCAATATGAGACAATTGGCGGGTCTCTCTCCGCCCCTTCAACTCACAACAAGACAACCATGAGGTAGGATGCCTTCTTGCAAGGCAAGGTGGGTCTTGCCAAAATGGCGACACATCCAAACATTAAGTATACAAAATCAAGTAATGGATGCATCTACAAAAGAATAGCCACATTCCTCATCTAAGTGGCGGAAATTATCTACAAGGGAAGCAATTCAAGGGTACACACCTTCCTTCATAGATGCAATTTCTTCAAACTACTAAGCCTAGAAGGATACCAATAAATCACCTCCAAGTTGTGTCAAGCTAGGGTACCTTTGTCCTCAATCGTTAAATGCTTTTGTCAAGAGTAGACTCCCTATGGTGTTAGAAACACTGGAGGATCGCGGAATTCCCCCTCTTGCCTAGACAAGAAGAAGGGTCGTCCCCTCTCTACCATGCACAAAAATGGATACGATGGATAAAGGGATCGATAGATATTTGAGTTTCACTTTGGGAGTTTGCTTTGTTTTCGTTTTTCCCCCCAATTTCTTTTGGCATATAACATTTGAGAACACTTTCTTTTGCCATTTCTTTTGATTTTTGGCTTTTCAACACTTGACAACTTTTCAACTTTTTGCATTTCTTTTTGAACATTTTCAAAGTCACCCCATATGTAGTGAGGGTGCCTTATATTTGAAGCTTTAGGAGTTCTATTTTTGCTCCTCTTTTCATTTGATGCATTTTGCAAACTTTCTTTCACTTTTCATTTCATTGAACTCAAATTGATTTCTTTTTGTGCCCATTCCCTTTGATGACAAAAATGTGGTAGAACATGGATGATGGATGCATGCATGGTTTCAAGGGTCGCCTTGGAATAAACGGTAGCCAAGAAGTTATCACACCACAAGGTACTCTTGACTAGGCCTTAATCCATGGGTCAAAGGATACTAGCATGACACATCCTAGGGTGTTTTACAAGTATTCTAACAAGCAAAGTCTTAAGAAGAAAAAGCATCTACTAGGGCCTATATACACTTGTCAAGCTTCCCAAGTAGACGGTTTCGCAAAATTTTACTAACATGCAACTACATGCCATGATGTTACTAATATATAAACATCCTAATGCAAATGTTTCTACCAACTAATATGACATATAAACTAAATGCAAGTCCTAAATTCACATTGTTATACCGCATCAATCAAAATAAAGCCACATAGTCATTAACATAAAGAGGAAAAAGGAGGTTGGAAAGATCATACCATGCGGTCTTCATGATCCTCATATCTTGGATGTGGCGTAGTCAATCAATGTGAACAAGGATAGAACAAACACAATATATACAATAATATATACATGACTACACTACAAAGGAAATGAACTTGTTTTTGGTTTTTCAAATTTTTCAAATTTTTATGGTTTTTCGAAATTTTTTGATTTTTTTGGATTTTTGAATAAAAGTTAAGTTAGAATTCCCCATCGCCACACTAATATGGGCATTGTCCTCAATGGCCAAAATGATGGGAAATTATGCAAACATGATGCATGAATTCTACACTAAATGCAAGCTATACTAATTCTACACTACATGATGCATGGGTTTTTGTTTATGACGGAGAGCGTAATTTAGATTATCTCCCGTTGCGTATGCATGTACTTCCCCAAACCGAGATAGACATTATTTCTAATGTCCTAAAGTTGGGGTAGTTCATGCACACAAGATGCAATGCATGAAACTAAATTTGTCATTTTGGATTTTCAAAAGTGGGAACAATGAAATAAGAACACCTCAATGGGGCCGAGGTGTTAGTCCTCTATGTTGTTAGGGCTCTCCAACTATGATCAAGATAAAATAAATAAAACAAAGAAAGAAGTAGACAAACCTCAAGAGGGTAGGAGCCTCCAAAGCTTGCTAGTCTTCCACCATATCATCATTGTCATCATCTTCCTCAATAGAAGTGGACTCATCACCACTTCCCTCTTCACTTCCTTGCTCACTTCCTTCATCATCTTCTTCTTCTTCATTAGCCTCTTCCTCTTCATTTACCTCTTCATCAATGCCTTCATCAACAACTTCATCACCGACAACCTCATCGTCACCCGACATCTCACCCCTAGATGCACTTGGAAAGAAGACTTCCCTATCCACCCAACTAGGCAAAGGACATGAAGGATCAAGTAGTCCTTGCCTATCTAAATGAAGGAGGGGTGGATATTGGGCTAAGTATGCATCTTCCCGATCCTTAAAAGCTTGTTTGTGCATCTCTTGCATAAGTAGAGTCATGTAGTCATTGCTTGCTTTAACACCTTCGGGTTTGAACTCTTGATACTTGAATGGATAGGGTGGTGTGACAATGGAGGAGGAGGGCATTTCAATTTCACCCCTTTGTTGACGGATGATGTATTCGGCTTCTCTTGAGAGGGAAAGAATGTAGTTTGTCCGATGGACACTCAAACGGCATATATTGGAAGGCAAAGTAAAAGATCTAGCATCATTGGTGAGCCACCCATATTTGGTGTCAAGAGGGTTATGGGTAACCCACTTGTACTTGTTAATCATGGCATCCATATCAATGAGATAACCCCCCTTTTTCGCCACATACTTGCTATCCTTGTTGAAATTCGGATCAAAGTACTTAACCAAAAGAGTGACTAGACCTCCATTTACAATAAAAATGGTGCCTTGCTTTCCACAATCAATATTGAGCCATCTTTCCACCAAAAGCCTTAGAGAATTGTAAGGCTTGGTGAATTCCCTTCCAATATTTAAGGCCGACTCAAGTAGAACACAATCGAGCTTGGTAAAGTGCTTAGTGTCTTTTCTTGCAATGATAGTATTCCCGATGACCTTGTGCCACACTCTAATGCCCGGATGGTGGACTAATAGAGCGCGACTAGCATGATCGCCTCCCAAAGAGGATCGGGGTCATACTTTTCAGGATTCTTGTAATAACTAGCTGAATCACTAAGACCTAATGCTTTACCCAATTCATCAAAGGTGATGCGCCTACTCACATTGGCAAGGCGGAACTCGATGTTTTCTCTAGTCTCTACCTTAGTAACTTTCAAAGAACTCAAGAATTCTAAGGTAAGGGAGGGGTATGTCAATTCTCTTGTAGCAAACAATTTTCCCAACCCCATGGCTTCAAAGAAGGCTTTTGTTTGTTCAAGGACACCCAATTTGTTCAAGGCATCTTCACATATGAATTTGGTGGGTAGAAAGGATTTCCTAGTATCCCTATGGGAGTTAGAAATGAAAATTACCTCCGGAAAGTTTGATAATTGAGCAATTTCCGGAGTTGTTGATGTTGTTGCTTCCAAGGGAGGAATTTGTTGTTGTTGAACTTCCAAGTTTGAACTAGCTACCACCATAGCCAATGAGGCTTTCTTTGCTTGAAGACATTGTTGTCTTGTTGAGAGTGCCTTTGCCTTAGGTGCCTTTGTTGATCCTTTTGTCCTTGCCATTGATGATTATACCAAGAAAAGAGTGAAAATCTTCAATTTTCAAGTATATCCAAATCGATTTTAAGATGAAAGGCTTTGCCTTTGTAATTCAAAAATCGACTCAAAGGTTGAAGATTTTGGTGCTTGGTTTGATTTTTGTTGGAAGAGGAGTGATTAATTGTTGTTAAAAGGAAGTTTTGATTTGATTTTGTTGAATTTGGTTGAGGAAATCTTGTTTTGGTGATGGAGAGGATGAGGGTTTTGAGTTTTGGGGTTTATGTGTAGTGTTTTGAATGAATGAATGAAGAAATGAATGTGGGAGGGGGTATTTAAAATACCCGAAAAATTTTAAAACTGCAGGGGAAGACGAGCGTCTTTCTTTCGGGACGCTCGGATTCTGCCTATTTTTGGGTTTAGGATTCTCGCCTAAAGACGGGCGTCTTTCAGCAAAGACGCTCGGATTCTTTGATTGCAGGACGAGCGTCTTCCTCTGAAGACGGGCGGATTCTTAGACAGCAAGCTTTCTTGTTTTTCACAGGCAAAAAGACGGGCGTCTTCCTGCAAAGACGGGCGGATTTCTGAAGACGAGCGTCTTCTCTCCCAGGACGCTCGGATTCTTCGACAGTCCCAAAATTTCAAATTCTCAGTTAAAATGGACGGGCGGATTTTGGCAAAGACGGGCGTCTTTCTTGAAGACGAGCGGATTCCCTTTAAGACGCTCGGATTCCCTTGAAGACGCTCGGGTTCTCCCTGCTTTACCTGGATTCAGTTCCATCCGTGCACTTGCATATCCCTTGTCATTTTTCATTCTTCAAATCCCGTGTTCTTCATTGTAGGGGCACTACTAAGGCATGAATAGCCTAGGTAATTGTTATCCCCACACTAAGCTAAAGCACTACACATCAATTAAATCATTAGTCCCTCCCTCACTTCTCTCAAAAATAATAATTATCTTGATCAAAGCATAAAAATCCAAAAAATGACAAAAATGTAATGTAAGAATTAAAATGCAAGTTAGGGAGTTAGAAATATTTACAAATGGCGGTTTAGGGAGGACTCCACCAAACTCTCATCCTTAGTGAGATATCATGGGGGCATGTCCAAGGTGTTGTTGATGTTGCTCAACACCTTGAAGAAGTAGTCAAAAGCTTGTTCATTATCATGATAAAGATCTTCAATAGACCTTTGCCCTTGTTGTCTTTCATGTCGGTCTTTATCGATAGCATTACCAATATAGGGATTGAAAATCCCTTCAAACTCATCGTCCCAAAGACCACAAACTTCATTTACTTGATCACTAAAGATCTCTTGAGTTGATAGAGACAACTCTCCCGCTTTCTTGTCTTGGCCAATGAGGCCATCCTCTTCATTGCTTGAGTTTGGTGAGCTTTTCAAGCTCTCTTTGTTACAATTCACTTGCTCTTTGATTGGAGCATCATCAATTTTCTTCTTCCATTGGAATTCCGATGTCTTCCTATCATCCTTTCGGCTATAATGATCAATCATAAAACATGGTTCATGCAAACGGGGAGCTCTCATGGTCTTGTCAAGATTGAAAGTTATGCTCTCATCTCCCACTTCTAGAGTGAGCTCTCCATGCTTCACATTAATCACCGCACCCGCGGGTGTGTAAGAAAGGTCTTCCTAGAATGATTGGAATGTTGGAGTCTTCTTCCATGTCAACAATGACAAAGTCCACCGGGATGAAAAATTTCCCAACTCTTACGGGAACATCTTCCCATATCCCTAATGGTGTCTTCGTCGATCTATCGGCCATTTAGAGTGTGATATTGGTGCATTTAAGTTCTCCCATCCCTAACCTTTTACTCACCGAGTACGACATAACACTCACACTAGCCCCTAGATCACATAAGGTTTTGTTGATCGTGGTGTCGCCAATGGTACACGGTATTGAGAAGCTTCCCGGATCTTTGAGTTTTGGAGGTGAACTCCCTTGAAGTATTGAACTACTCACCTTAGTGAAGGCGATAGTCTCAAGCTTCCGGATCGACTTCTTCTTTGTGAGGATGTCTTTCATGTATTTTGCGTGGGCCGACACGTGATTGATGTAATACCCCGAAATTTAATAATAATTAATGAGAATAATTTATGTAATTTAATAATAATTAATGAGGTTTCTAATAATAGTTGCGAGAAAGACGTTAATTAAATAATAAATAAATAAGCAAGCCGGGAATGGGGTTTAGCTAGTAATAAGTCTTGGGCCGTGTGTTGTGAATAAATGGGCTGATTATACTAGGCCTAGTATGAGAGTAGTCGGGATTTAAAGCGGGATTTAATAATAAGATAATAAATATTATAATAATTTGGTAATTTCTAATAATAATTGGAAAAGGCAATAATTTCCTAATTGGCCTCATATACTCCCAAACCTAGACTATAAATACTTAATAAATCTGAAAAGTAAGTCATAAAAGAAGAGAAAGGAGATTTAGAAGACGGAAGAGGCAATTAGCGATAAAAGGTAACACCGTCTCACAATTTAATGTATTGATTTTATAACTTATATAACTCGTAATTTAGACCGCCTCTAGACTAGCTAAGACCGTGACCTTGGACGTGGACCACCAGGGATTTAACTGGACCTCCGTGTGACCACCGTTGACCGGCAGGGGAGGGGTTGTTGCTGGGTTTTACGTGGTTGTTTGTGTTGTTTGCCTTGTGAATCTTACACGGTTTTACCCCTTACCTCGCTGTTTTGAGACCCGACCTTGACCATAGCTGGACTAGGGACCACCATAATCTCGTCTGACCTATCTTTGACCACCGTCGTGAAACCAGGGGGTGGTGAATTGGGTGTTAGCCGTGGTTGTTGCGGGATTGGTCGTGGGTCTGTATGGGTTTATTCGAACCCTTAAACGGTCTTGTGTTGACCTGGGTTGTGGTGGGTTGGTTTCAGGGGGTTGGGTCGACCACAGTGGGGGTGTCGTTAGGGTGGCTGGTGGTAGTTGGTGTCGTTGGTGGCGAAAACAGGGGAAGAACAGGGGACGGGTTCGTGCGTGGTGGCTATTTTAAGACGAATTTCGTGGCCGCATTACTGACTATACCGGGGATGGGGACCACCCACAGAGTCACCGTGGGACATATGTGTCAACGGTGGTGGCCAGAGGTGGTAGTGGTGGCTGTGGTGATGTTGGTGAGGTGTTTTACACGCGGTGTATGTTTAAGACGGGTTTTCGGTAAATTGTGTTTGTGGTTGGCGTGGCTAGGGCGTGAAATTTGGAAGCTTTAGGGGATGGTTGGGATGGCAGTAGGAGGTTATCGGGGGTCATCGTGGTGCGGGCTAGGAGGTGGAGGGTTGTGTGGTGGTGCTAGGTGGTCGGTGGTGTCGTGTATGGTGAATGTAAGGGGTTGGGGTACACGAGATACAACCGTGTATGGGGTTGTGGGTTTGGAGTGTTGCGTGGGTATATGTCGTGGTTGTTAGTGGGTTACAATAATCTTGACTTGTTTAATTTATTAAGACGGGTTGTTACGTGATACTTTACACGAGAAAATAATATAACATAAATAAATTATAATTGATTAAATTATGATAATGTATTGGATAATTAATAATTAAATTATAAATATATTATTTATCTATAGGTGACGGACTTGTGAGACGGGTTTACTGAAGAATATTTTAGTTGATTGCGTAAATTGGAGTATTGCTGAAAAGGTAGGATAATCTACTCAACTATATCTGGTTTGCGTATTTAATACGTGAATGTTATTGGAAGGATGATTGGTGTATGATTGCTTATTTAATTAAGCTAATTGAGTGATTAACTTTGTTAATTGTTGGAGTTGTGTATATTTTATACAATTATATTGTGGAACGGTTTATGAGAATTGGACTGCCCCAGACTTAGTCTCTGGTGGATAACGTGAGTGGTGATTGGACTGCCCCAGGCTTAGTCTCTGGTGGATAACGTGTGTGAATAATTGGAAGGCCCCAGGCTTGGTCTCTGGTGGATAACGTGGATGGTTGATGTCGATATATGACATGTGAGCAGTTGAGATTGGAATATTGACAATTGTGAGAGATTGGTTGTTTTAATGTATTTTATCCTACTCAACCTCGTGGTTGACCGTGTATTCGTGAACACCTGTGATGAACCATAATGGGGAGCAGATTTGACAGGTACTAAAGATTAGCTGACTTGGGAGCATTGGGATGTGAGCTCGACTTGGACCGTAGTTGCTGTCTAGATCACTTAGTTGACTTATACAACTTTATTTATGTAATTTCCGCTGCGTAGTAAATTGTAATGTTAAGGTTTATATTTAATCGGTTGGCAATGTAATAAAACCATTATTTCAGTTAAATTTATTAAAGTACTTTGGTTTGTTTTAAATCTGTATCATTTACCTCGGGCAACCGAGCTGGTAACAGTCCAATTTATTTGGAATGTCTTGCTAAAGGCTCCTAAATAAATGGGGGTGTTACAAAGTGGTATCAGAGCAAAACGATCCTCAGGCCTAACCAATGAACATAATAATGAACATAGGATGTGTCTAATAAAATGAACCCGGATAGAAACTGTTAGGAGCCCACTTAAGGCTTGGGATGAGTTAGGGGCCCCCTCACACCAAACTTCTGGCCCTTTCAGTTTTGAACCGGTTTCCTTAAGGGATATTCCAGAGTGGGGAAATTTAAAATTAATATTGTTTATCTTGTCGTAGGAGTTTTGGTTGCTTTGTTTGAATATTGTTTTCATTGATGACTGAGTTTACGGGACATAATCTTGATTTGAAGGGGTGTGGAATGGATGAAATGAGGAGTTGATGTAGAATTGTTTTGATGATGAGCATGAAAGTAATTATAAATTGATATTGATTATATGGTTGAACGTTGTGTGATAGTAGAATCATGTCTAGTGATATGCGGTTGTGTGAATCCCAACGCCATGTTATTTAAAATTTATTATGAAATGATTAAGCTTGTGATATGAATGCTTTAGAGTATATACTAGTCTTGTGTGAAAGTTTATCGACCAAGTTGTGTTGATATAGGAGTAGAAGGGTGTTAATAAGGGCTTGTGACCTAGTAGAAAGTAACCTAGAGCTGAACTTTATTCCGTCAGATTTTACCTCTATTTGATTTAGTTGCCATTTGACCTCCGTTCATCATACATGGTTGTAATTTTTATGAGTGATAACCCAATGAGTTAGCTTACCAATTCCGTTGGTCTCGTATTTAAAAGTTTTACGGTTTGGGAGAAATAAATAATTTAGTGGACAGTGGTCGGAATGTTCCTGTACAGTTATGTTTTCGACAAACAATTTGTAAAATTTCCCATTTAATACCCACTTAATAATTTTGCTTAATTCCAACTCCTCTGTTTAAAAGATTCAAATATGTTTCAAAATTGATAAGGCACGTTGCAAGGTAAAGTATTGACAATTAATAGTGATTTTTACAATTTGACCCAAGTTTTTGACAAATTGCTGATGGGTTCCTGTTTGGACCCACTGAATTGTAAAAATATTTGTAAAATGGTTGTTCGAGATTTGGACTTGATTCTTTTTTCCATGTTTTGAAAACTCTTTATATTTTCTGAAAAGTATAAAAACTCAATGTAGAACGTAACGGTTATTTAATGACGATTTTTGAAATTTACATCTTGACTCTGATTTCCGAAAATGCGAGTTTACCAAAAGTTTAATATAAATGTTTTGTTGATTTATAACCTATGATAATTGGGAGGTAGGAGTGATGATAGGAGGACCTAAAGAGGGGTGAGAAAGGATAAAATTGACCAAACCTTGTTTTGTAAGTATAGAATATTTAAAAATGTTGAGCCATCTTTTCCTCGGGTAGAAACTTATGTTGTCTTGTTTTGCTTTTATAGAACCATGCCTCCAAAGAGATCTACACCTACACCCTCTACCATGTCCCAAGAGGAGATTGACCGTTTGATATCCATGAATGAGGCTTTGACTGCGGCACTGAAAGCTAAGGGGTCGGTTCAGGATCCAACAAAGATGAGTGCTAGTATCGCAAGGCACAACCCAACGAAATATGACGGATTAGGGGAACCATCTTTACTTGGGGATTGGCATAGAGAGTTTGATAACCTTTTTGAGTTGCTAGGATGTCCTGCGGAGATGCAAGTAGACCAAGCTGCTTACTATCTGAGGGGAAAAGCGGGTTTGTGGTGGAATCGTAGTAAGGAGGTCATAAGGGAAGCTTGGAGGGAGAGTGATGAACCTTTTATCACTTGGAAGGGTTTCAAAGAGAATATGAGAGCTGTATTTGTACCAGAACATATTAGGAGTAAGATGAGAGCTGAATTTGATTCGTTCAAGATGACTGAGGAGATGACAGTAGAGACTTATTATAACAGGTTTATGGAATTGTCAGAATATGTAGCTGATTTGAATTTTAGTGATGAGATGTTGGCACTCATATTTGAAAAGGGATTAACAACCACTATTAAGAAGAGGCTTGCAGCTGGTCAACCAAGTACCATGGATGATGTTTATCAACGAGCTGGGCATGCGGAGAGGATTGCAGATATGTTAAAGGAAGAGAGGAGGGAGAAGGAGGAGAAGAAGGGAAAGAGTGAGAAAAGAAAGGTTGAGTCTTCTAGTGAGAATGTTGGGAGTAAGAAACAAAATTTTAACCAATACCACTCTTACTTTGCTAATAGTACACCGATGGGAGGAGTGAGCCGTGGGAGTGATAGTCGGTCGGTGGCTAGTAGAGATTTTGTTGGTAGTTGTTTCAGGTGTGGTAAGTTGGGACATAAGATCATAGATTGTAGAGTAAATTTGGGCAAGCAAGGAGGTGGCAATGGAAATGGAGGTTATGGAAATGAAAACCAAAGAAACTATCAAACTCCAATACAGAGTATAGGCAGCAATAGAAATGCAGGGCAATGGAGTACCCAGAGGAGCTACAACAATAGGCAAGGCAATGGAGGTGATCGAGTAATGGTGGAAAGACTTTTGCAGCTAGTACAGTGCAAGGGAATGGAGAGAAGGGTAACTAGTTTTATTGAGAGGATTAGAGACTTATAATTTATATAAGTATTTCCGTTGTTAGTGATTTAATAAAGTAATTGTAGCTCCGAAACTTCGGGACGAAGTTTATTTTTAGGGGGGTAGAATGTGACACCTAATGTTTTAAATTTATTTTGTGATACATTTTCATGTTTTGAATTGGTTTTGTGATACATTTGGATAAGTACAATATGCTTTGCTAATGATTAAGTAAGTTAATTATGTTGCAATGATCATAATTGGAATGAGACTCAGTTGTGCAAATGTTTATAAATGTTTTTTTTGTAGTTATGGGCGAACTTCGGGACGAAGTTCATTTTAAGGGGGGAAGACTGTAATACCCCGAAATTTAATAATAATTAATGAGAATAATTTATGTAATTTAATAATAATTAATGAGGTTTCTAATAATAGTTGCGAGAAAGACGTTAATTAAATAATAAATAAATAAGCAAGCCGGGAATTGGGTTTAGCTAGTAATAAGTCTTGGGCCGTGTGTTGTGAATAAATGGGCTGATTATACTAGGCCTAGTATGAGAGTAGTCGGGATTTAAAGCGGGATTTAATAATAAGATAATAAATATTATAATAATTTGGTAATTTCTAATAATAATTGGAAAAGGCAATAATTTCCTAATTGGCCTCATATACTCCCAAACCTAGACTATAAATACTTAATAAATCTGAAAAGTAAGTCATAAAAGAAGAGAAAGGAGATTTAGAAGACGGAAGAGGCAATTAGCGATAAAAGGTAACACCGTCTCACAATTTAATGTATTGATTTTATAACTTATATAACTCGTAATTTAGACCGCCTCTAGACTAGCTAAGACCGTGACCTTGGACGTGGACCACCAGTGATTTAACTGGACCTCCGTGTGACCACCGTTGACCGGCAGGGGAGGGGTTGTTGCTGGGTTTTACGTGGTTGTTTGTGTTGTTTGCCTTGTGAATCTTACACGGTTTTACCCCTTACCTCGCTGTTTTGAGACCCGACCTTGACCATAGCTGGACTAGGGACCACCATAATCTTGTCTGACCTATCTTTGACCACCGTCGTGAAACCAGGGGGTGGTGAATTGGGTGTTAGCCGTGGTTGTTGCGGGATTGGTCGTGGGTCTGTATGGGTTTATTCGAACCCTTAAACGGTCTTGTGTTGACCTGGGTTGTGGTGGGTTGGTTTCAGGGGGTTGGGTCGACCACAGTGGGGGTGTCGTTAGGGTGGCTGGTGGTAGTTGGTGTCGTTGGTGGCGAAAACAGGGGAAGAACAGGGGACGGGTTCATGCGTGGTGGCTATTTTAAGACGAATTTCGTGGCCGCATTACTGACTATACCGGGGATGGGGGACCACCTCTGGAGTCACCGTGGGACCTAGGTGTCAACGGTGGTGGCCAGAGGTGGTAGTGGTGGCTGTGGTGATGTTGGTGAGGTGTTTTACACGCGGTGTATGTTTAAGACGGGTTTTCGGTAAATTGTGTTTGTGGTTGGCGTGGCTAGGGCGTGAAATTTGGAAGCTTTAGGGGATGGTTGGGATGGCAGTAGGAGGTTGTCGGGGGTCATCGTGGTGTGGGCTAGGAGGTGGAGGGTTGTGTGGTGGTGCTAGGTGGTCGGTGGTGTCGTGTATGGTGAATGTAAGGGGTTGGGGTACACGAGATACAACCGTGTATGGGGTTGTGGGTTTGGAGTGTTGCGTGGGTATATGTCGTGGTTGTTAGTGGGTTACAATAATCTTGACTTGTTTAATTTATTAAGACGGGTTGTTACGTGATACTTTACACGAGAAAATAATATAACATAAATAAATTATAATTGATTAAATTATGATAATGTATTGGATAATTAATAATTAAATTATAAATATATTATTTATCTATAGGTGACGGACTTGTGAGACGGGTTTACTGAAGAATATTTTAGTTGATTGCGTAAATTGGAGTATTCTTTGAAAAGGTAGGATAATCTACTCAACTATATCTGGTTTGCGTATTTAATACGTGAATGTTATTGGAAGGATGATTGGTGTATGATTGCTTATTTAATTAAGCTAATTGAGTGATTAACTTTGTTAATTGTTGGAGTTGTGTATATTTTATACAATTATATTGTGGAACGGTTTATGAGAATTGACCGCCCCAGACTTAGTCTCCGGTGGATAACGTGAGTGGTGATTGGACCGCCCCAGCTTAGTCTCTCGTGGATAACGTGTGTGAATAATTGGAAGGCCCCAGGCTTGGTCTCTGGTGGATAACGTGGATGGTTGATGTCGATATATGACATGTGAGCAGTTGAGATTGGAATATTGACAATTGTGAGAGATTGGTTGTTTTAATGTATTTTATCCTACTCAACCTCGTGGTTGGCCGTGTATTCGTGAACACCTGTGATGAACCATAATGGGGAGC
The DNA here is from genome assembly GCF_048544455.1 of Silene latifolia. Lineage (NCBI taxonomy): Eukaryota > Viridiplantae > Streptophyta > Magnoliopsida > Caryophyllales > Caryophyllaceae > Silene > Silene latifolia. The sequence goes on along the minus strand of NW_027413480.1, from coordinate 174,430 downwards.
AGATTTGACAGGTACTAAAGATTAGCTGACTTGGGAGCATTGGGATGTGAGCTCGACTTGGACCGTAGTTGCTGTCTAGATCACTTAGTTGACTTATACAACTTTATTTATGTAATTTCCGCTGCGTAGTAAATTGTAATGTTAAGGTTTATATTTAATCGGTTGGCAATGTAATAAAACCATTATTTCAGTTAAATTTATTAAAGTACTTTGGTTTGTTTTAAATCTGTATCATTTACCTCGGGCAACCGAGCTGGTAACAGTCCAATTTATTTGGAATGTCTTGCTAAAGGCTCCTAAATAAATGGGGGTGTTACAATTGATTAATTCCGTGAAAGGAATTGAGACTTCCAAATTCTTCACAATTTCCATAAATTTTCCAAGTTGGTCATCAAATTTGGGCTTGGCTTGACGACTTGGAAAAGGAAGTCTAACCACAATGGGCTCCTTCTCCTTGACCTTGTCTTCATCTTTCTTTGAAATTTCTTCTTTTGATGGTTCTCCATCCTTGGAGTTTTGCACAATTTCTTCTTTGTCACTAGCTTCCACAACTTCATCCTCAACTTGCTTCTTCGGTGCTTCATACCTTGTACCACTCCTCAAGTGAATGACACTAACCGTTTCATGTCTTGGGGGATTACTTTGAGGTGGTAATCGCCCCTTTTGTCTTTGTGAGCTTGAAGATGCTAGTTGAGTCAATTGGGTTTTCAACATTTTGGTGTGAGCTAGAATGTTGTTGATGGTGATTTCCTTTGCTTGACTATCTTTTTGCATTTGAGTGAAAAACTCTTGTTGATTCTTTTGCATTTGGAGGACCGCTTTTTGAACATCAAAACCTTGGTCATTTTGTTGATTGTATGGAGCTTGATTTTGGTAGCCTTGGTTTTGGTTGTAAAAGGGTCTTTGATTTTGGTTTCTCATGGGAGGTGGGGTTTATGTTGGTTGAGGGTTTTGAACATTTTGGCTTTTGTATGAGAGATTTGGATGGAATTTGGTGTTTTCATTGTAATAGTTTGAATAAGGGGTACCACTCTTGTATGCTTGAAAAGCATTCACTTGTTCATTTGTTCCCCTACATTCACTTTGGTCATGTCCCAAAGTTCCACAATTCTCACATATCCCACTTGGGATTGATGAAGATACCGTCATGACATTAACATGATGCATTGGTGATTTTGAGGCTTCTTCAAGTCTAGACATAGCTTTTTCAAACTTCAAATTGATGGTATCAATGTGAGCACTAAGTTGAGCACCCAATTGAGTAATGGAGTCCACTTCATGCTTTCCTCCTCTAGTAGCCTTGCGAGGTCTACTATATTGTGAGTTATGGACCGCCATTTCCTCAATTTTGTTCCAAGTTTGATTGTCATCAACTTCGGTGAACATTCCATTTGATCCCATGTTGAGAATGTTCCTTGAATCTTCATAAAGACCGTTCCAAAATTGTTTTACCAAGAACCACTCGCTAAGTCCATGATGAGGATATGAGCGACAAATTCTCTTGAATCGCTCCCAAGCTTCATACAAGGATTCTTCATCTCTTTGCTTAAAGCCCGTAATTTGAGCTCTTAGCATGTCAGTCTTTTCCGGTGGATAGAACTTTTTGTAGAAAGCTAGAGCCAACTTCTTCCAAGAATCAATTCCGAGAGTAGCCTTATCAACGCCTTTCAACCATTGTTTCGCGGTGCCAATTAGAGAAAAAGGAAATAAGACCCATCGAATTTGGTTTTGAGTTACACCGGTTTGAGAAATCGCATCACAATAGTCGCAAAAAGTCTCCATATGAGAGTGAGGGTCTTTACTAGGCATCCCCCCAAATTGGCTTCTTTCGACTAATTGGATAAATGCGGATTTGGCAATAAAATTTCCGGTTAAGTGTTGTGGTGTGGGAGTACCATTGGGTAGGTTCTCCTCGGTGGGTACGTAATGTGATGAAAACTTAGGCATTATGGGTTGATTTTGTGTTGGATTTTGTGTTGGGTTCTCCTCACCTTCTCCTGCAAAAGGGTTGATGAACTCAATAGTATTTGGTTGAATATCTACAACCTCACCAATACCTCTCAAAGTTCTCCTAGCAAGTCTTCTATTGGTTGTCCAAGTCCTTTCAATTTCGTGATCAAAGGGTAACAAGTTACCTTGTGATCTTCTAGACATGCAAAATATCAAACAACTCGAAAATAATTAGAACAAACCTTGAGGAGTTTTACTTCCCAAGGCAAAGAAAGACACAACTAATAACAATACAAGAAAATCTAAATCAAGTTAACACCGTCCCCGACAACGGCGCCATTTTTGGTCATGATCCCTCGTGGGGGTTTAGTTCTCAGTACTTGTCGTTAGGAGCACCTAGACCAAAACACAATTTATAACTTCACAAACAACTCTACAATTAGTAAAGAGGCAAGTAAAGGTCGGATCCCAAGGGACGGGAATTGAGATGAGATTTCTATTGCAACTAGTGGTGTCTAAGGGTGTCACAATTGGGGTTTGAAGTAGAAGATCACTAAACTATTTAGCAATGAAAGTAAACAAGCAAGATGAATTAAAAGGGATGTAAACAATTGATAAAAGGCACTAGGGTGTCATGGGGTCATAGGGGATTCATGAGAATTGATCATACAAACATATTCTCAAATTATAAGCAAGCAATTATTGTTGTGATGAATCGAGTTGGTTTATATCTTACAATCCTAGGAAAGTTTGGGTCCCGGAGCCAAATCGATTAGATTGTACAACACCTACAAGTCGACTTAATCTTCCCTACTCAACAATATACATGGTCTAATGAGACTCGAGTTGGTTTATGTCTTACAAGTCTCATTGAAAAGATAGGTGATGGGTAAAAAATGCAAGGATTCATAGGCTCGCATTTCATCAAACATAACATGTGCATAAGTTGAGATCACAACAAGCAAGCAAATAAACTATGAAAGCATATTAATTTAAGCATGAATCATTCCCCATGTTGGTTTCCCCTAATTACCCATTAACCCTAGCTAAGGAAACTACTCACTCATTATCATGTTGAACATGCTAGCAAGGTTGTCAATCATACCAACAAAGTAAAACATGATGAATAAATGAAAGTGATTAACAATAATTAAAAAGGGATTAAGAGAATTATACTTACTAATGATTCCAATAATAAAGCAAAGATTAAAAGAAGTACTTGATGCTTGATTGGAAGGTTGTCAATCTCCCAATAATAACCCAAATAATCTTCAATTACCCAAAATAAAGGATGAACAAGAGAGAGATTAAGGAAATAAAACTTGTATTAAAACTTGATTAAATGTTAATTATAAGATTAAAGAGAGATTTGATTGATATTAACTACACTAAAGATTGCTAAGAAGAACATGCTCTTCTAATTAGACTAATGGGGTATTTATAGTGGTGATTAGGTACATAAATTAGGGTTTACTAAGGGCTTAAATGACGATTAAGTCCTTGAGGAATCGCCGGTCTCTAGGGAGACTCCGGTCTCTTTTTCGTCGGTCTTAGAAAAAGATGTGCATCCTTCCTTGAAGCTTGTAGAAGACGAAATGGAACTGTCTGGGAATCCGGGCGTCTTTAGCACGGGACGGGCGGATTTGGGCGTTCCTGGACGGGCGTCCAGAGGGGTAAGACGGGCGTCTTCTGGAGGTTCTGCCCGGGCGTCTTGTGGAGGAAGACGCTCGGATTGTGGTGAGGGACGGGCGTCTTCAGGGCAATCCGCACGGATTGTCAGGCAGTTTCATTCCTTATTCTTTTCTTCCTTTTTCTTCATAAAATCCTTGAGGATTTCCTCGGGGATGCAAGGATCTTTTCTTATCATTGCCCATCTACTATAGTATGTACAAAGGCCTTCTAATCTTGTCTCTCCTTGATGCTTGGTCATTGAATTCAATCAATTTAGCCTCATTTTGCCATGAAAATGCAAGGTTTGCACTCCTTTCCTACCAAGGACACAAAACCTCAAAGAATATGCAAAACAAAGAACTAAAGACAATAAATGACCCAAATATGCACGAAAAAGCATGGAAACAAGGCTAATTCGGGGACTAAATATGCTCTAATTATGGTCACATCAATTGACAACCTTCCATCAATCATAAAGTACTTCTATTATTCTTTGCATTATTATTTAGAATCATCTTCATAGGTATAATTCTTTCTTAACCTTGTTTAATTATTATTAATCATTTTCATTTATTCATCATGTTTTGCCTTGCTAGTATGATTCACAACCCTTTTAGCATGTTAAACTTGATAATGAGTGAGTAGTTTCCTTAACTAGGGTTAATGGGGAATTAGGGGAAACCAACATGGGGATTGATTCATGCTTAATCTAATATGTTTTCATAATTAATTTTCTTGCTTGTTGTGATTTCAACTTATGCACATGTTATGTTTGATGAAATGCGAGCCTATGAATCCTTGCATATTTTACCCATCACCTATCTTTTCAATGAGACTTGTAAGCTTATACACCAACTCGAGTCTCATTAGACCATGCATATAGTTGGATAGGACGGATTAAGTCGACTTGTAGGTGTTGTACAATCTAATCGATTCGGCTCCGGGACCCAAACCTTCCTAGGGATTGTAAGCTTATACACCAACTCGATCCCATCACAACAATAATTGCTTGATTATAACTTGAGAATATGTTTGTATGATCAACTCCCATGAATCCCCTATGAACCCATGACACCCTAGTGTTTTTAATCAATTATTTACATCTCATTTTAATCACCTTGCTTGTTTTTATTACTTTGCTTTCATATTGTTAATTAGTTTCGTTGATCTCCTATCTCAACCCAAATTGTGACACCCTAAGACACAACCATTTGCAATTGAAAATCCTACATCAATACCCGTCCCTTGGGATCCGACCTTTACTTACCTCTTTGCTAAGAGTAGTTTATGAAGTGATAAATATTGTTTTGGTTAGGTAGCTTTTGACGACGAGTTTAATCTGACACCAAAAATGGCGCCATTGCCGCGGACGGTGTTAACTTGATTTGATTTTCATTAATTGTTTTTAGCTGTGTATTTCTTTACCTTGGGGAATTCAATCTCCTCAAGGTTGTTCTAATTGTTTTCGAGGTTGTTTGATATTTTGCATGTCTAGGAGATCACAAGGTAACTTGTTACCCATTGATCTTGGAATTGAAAGAACTTTGACCAACAATAGAAGACTTGCTAGAGGTACTTTGAGAGGTATTGGAGAAACTGTGAACATTCAACCAAATAACATTGAGTTTACCAACCCTTTTGCAAGAGACGGAGAGGATAACCCAATACAAAACCCACCACAAAATCACCCCACAATTCCTAAATTCTCATCACATTCCGTACCAACCGAGGAGAACCTACCAAATGGTACTCCTACACCACAACATTTAACCGGTAATTTCATTGCCAAATCCGCATTCATACAATTAGTTGAGAGAAGTCAATTTGGAGAGATGCCTAGTGAAGACCCTCACTCACATATTGAGACTTTTTGTGACCATTGTGATACGATTTCTCAAACCGGAGTTACTCAAGACCAAATCCAATGGGTCTTATTTCCTTTTTCTTTGATTGGTACCGCGAAACAATGGTTGAAAAGCCTAGACAAGGCTACTCTTGGTATTGATTCTTGGAAGAAATTGGCACTTACTTTCTACAAGAAATTCTATCCTTCGTAAAAGACTAACATGTTGAGAGCCCAAATCACCGGGTTCAAACAAAGGGATGAGGAATCATTGTACGAAGCATGGGAGAGATTCAGGGACACTTGTCGCTCTTGTCCACACCATGGACTTAGCGAGTGGTTCCTTGTACAACAATTTTGGAATGGTCTATATGAAGACTCCCGAAACATTCTCAATATAGGATCCAATGTCATGTTCACCGAAGTTGATGACAATCAAACATGGAACAAAATTGAAGAAATGGCGGTCCATAACTCACAATATAGTAGACCTTGGAAGGCTACTAGAGAAGGAAAGCATGAGGTGGATGATAGCCACAATACTAGGTCGCTAAATACTAGAATTAAACTACCAAATTAATAATTTATAAGTCAAACTATACTCTAGATTACTCTAATGGATAAAGCAATATAGTGCAAGTAAGAAGTAAGGGTCGATCCCAAGAGAAGGACTTTTAAGCTAAATACTTGATTTGTAAACTATTGAATACTAATGACAAGTTTATAAACAAACAATGGTTATCATCAATGACAAACAATCAATAAAGATAGATAGGGGGGGGGGGGGGGGGTTGAGTTGATTGGTAACATGAAACAAAGTAAAATTGCAATCTTTGTCTAACAAGCAATATAACAAACACTTGGTGCGCAAGAGAATTCAATATTAAAGAGGACTTGGTGTAATCCTTCCTTAGTAACCAATAATGATAAAGTTTGACTCTTTTATATCTCTTCTCTAATTATCCACCCAATACTTTCAAATCAAGATGTTAACATACACAAATTAAACCATCTATGTATATCCTTCAAGTTTAATCAACAATTCATTAAACCATGAGTGCAAACCAAACATGAGCATTAAGAGTTGTGTCAAGATAAGAAGCTAGGATCAATTCTCACAAGATTAAACCATACAAATGAGAAAAGACATGAAATTTCCTACTTATTGCATGAATCCTTTAAATCAAATCAACATACAACAAGCTTGCTCCAAATAATCCTAGATAGATTAAACCATTTCTCTAGTATTTGGAATAGTTGGATAAATAAGATGTAAGAGTGATCAATTCTAACATTCATCTACTCAACATAAGAATTAAGCATAAGGAAAGATCAATAGATAAATAAGAAGAGATTAAAAGAGTCTTACAATACCAAAGTTGGAGACTTTGGATGAATTACACCAAGCAAAGAAGGATTTAGCCTTCCATAATCTTGTTACAACCCAAAAAATGAACAAAGATTAACATCCAATGTCGAAGATTAAATCTTTCTTCCTAAAATATCAAGTTTTCTTAACACACAAGCTTTTTGAAATTATTGCTAAACAAGATGAGATTTAGGTCTCCAAAATGTGAACTATTTATAGGGCTGCACGAAATTCTAGGGTAACACGGGAAATTGGGCTTTCATTTACGCCAAAGGGTTAAGCAAAAGTCACGAGTACAGCACATCGGCAGACTGCCGGCTGAGTGGCAGACTGCCGGCTGAATGGCAGACTGCTGTGGCTGGTGGCAGTATGCAAAATGCCTGATTGAAAATTGTTTCTTCACTTCCTCAACACGAGTTCTTCAATACTTAGCCTCCATGCTTCCTATCAAGGAATGTCGGCTCCGAAACTGGTTCATGTAAGGCCGTCTCCGCGTGATTGCTTGTCTTCTAGTGTGGCTAGAGGCTCGTGCTCGGGACTTCGGGTTCTCCTCTCATACGAAGCTCCACACATGAATCAAAATGCATTAGTTATGACAATTATTGGGACGGGAAGATTAGCTCTTTATTCCGACAAAAAGGACCCTTAATGTAAACAAATTTGGCCTAAGAAGGCCGTAGTGACTCGACACTTTTTGACTCTATCAAACTCCCCCACACTTGGACTTTTGCTTGTCCCGAGTAAAACTCAAGGAAGGCATTCGGCAAGTCTATAAGCGGGTGTGGGGTTGAATGATCACTATTCCCTTACCTCTTCCTTCTTATATCTCCTTCTTGAACAACCACCAATTAAAGAGAAAATATAGACTCAAGGTTTTTAACACTCTCTCTTCACTCATTCTCCCCCCTTATATCATCCCTCAAACAAAGACACGACATGCCACCAACTTCGACTCATCACTCAACTCCACCCTTCTTATTTCTCCAAAGTAGTAATGGTCACCCTTGCCTTATCCCAAGGTAATAACAAGGTGACTTCTCATCCTCCTATTACAATCCATACCACTTATCACCACTTATAACACCCCCTTATCACTCCATAGAAATGTAAGATCATGCTACTTGGTTGGCCAAACACCCCTAAGAATCAACAACACAAGTAGCCAATCGGAAAAACCACCAATTTGAAGCAATTTTTTGTGACACAAAAAGAAATTAAATCCTAAAACTAGCCTCCTTCCAAGACCCTCCTTATCACTCCCTTCTTATCCCTCCATCTTTTTGGTGTGACAATTTTCAATTTTTCAATTTTTTTTTTTGTTGAAAATCCCTCATTTTGCTTAAGGCGCCCTTTCGGGTTTTCACCTTAACTTTTCCTTACCTCTCATGGTGGCTCGCAACTCATTTCTTCATTTTGCCCGGAATGCCCTTTCGGGTTTTCATCCCGTCCTCGGCCACCTTCCCAATCTTGCCTCAGGTGCCCACCTTCCCAATCATCCCCCACACTTGCATTCCACATGGGCCTCAATGTGGAGGGAGGTCACAATCTTTTCTTCAATGATGAAAACCCGAGGCACCCCCTTGATCATAGGTGCCTTAGTTCTTCTATCTTCTTTCTCTTATTTCTCTTTCTTTTGTGGCCCGGGCATAACTTTGGTCCACATCTTCTTGGGTGATGGAGGGTGGGTTTGTTGGGTGAAGAGACATGCCAAATAGTCCACTAACTATCCCAAGTGTGTCCTCTTGGGTCCTTGCATCGTGGTTGAATCTTTGATATACTCTTGATATCTTTCATTTTGGACCCCAAATTGGTGGTCCATTTGGCTTCTCCACTCATTTTGCTCTTTCCACATGTTTGCATTGGCCGTCATTGTTTGGTCAAGTTGTTGTTGCCAAAGACGGTTAGCCTCTTGGTTGGCAACCATTTCCCTCATCAAGGCCGTTTGAGCCGTTGTGGCCTCCTCTATCAACTTCCCTCTATCATCAACCACACTTTTCCATTGATCTAGATTCTCCAATCTTGGCGCTGGTTGTTGTTGCCAAGAATGGAGATTCTCCACACACCCACTTATGGTAGTAAAAACCTCTCTTGTCTCCTTGAAATACTCGAACATACTTTGTTGCCAAGGAGCAACCGACTCATGAGAGCCCTCCCCCGCTTCGTACATGGGGGTGTCCATGTCCACGGGAGGAGCATTTGGTGCCTCCTCTTCGTCCTCATCTGAGTCAAAGTCTGAAATATCCATACGACAATAGAAGTTCCTACCATGACTATCGCTTGGCTAAGGGGAGCTTTTAGGCCTAGGGAGTCTCAAGTATTTTTGCTTGTCGGGACCCAACCAATACCCTTTAAGGGGGTTTTGCCTTACTTTCTTAAACATCTTGCACTCCTCAAGAACGACATCATTGTACAAGGGCAAACCTTTAGCCTTGAAGATGTTCTGAGACTCTTCAATGTCACCCTCAAAGTGTGTAACAAAGAATGTGATTGCCCCCCCCCCCCACAATTGATGCTCCCTCCCGAGCTTTTGGTCTTGTGAACCATGCATGCATCAATACAAACTTGTACCCAATCGGGCACTCCTACCCCTTCCGGGAGCATGGTCCACGTGGTAGCTCGGATTTTTGTGTTGACCTTAGTGGGCTCTCCTATGGCATAGAAGATGGTGGTTATGAAGCGGGTGAGGAGTTGTACCACGGGGTTGGTGCAATAAGAGATCATGTTGTCATGTTTAGCATTGGCGGTTCCCACAATCTCGGTCCAAGCCACATCACTCCTATGCCCGAGCATGAAAATTGGAGAAGGGGTTTTTGGAAATGTGCAAGACCTCCCTCACTTGAGTATGGGTAAGGGTGTGCCACTTTCCATTCACTCTAAACTGGATTTTTTTCTCTCTTTCCTCCGCCACATTACACTCCGTCAAGGTGGAAAGAAACTCTCGGGTGTAGGAGGTGTAGGTGTAATCCCATAACTCATCATCAAAGTATGCTTCTACACCCACCTTAGAAAGCATAGCCCAGGTTAGTGTACCCATACCTAGAGCATTTAGGGTGTGGGGAGCAAGGAAACGGGTTGTTTTGATTGGTTGTTTTTGAGGTATGCCGAGTTTTTGAAAGATTTTGGATTGGTTGGCATCTAACCCTTCCTTCCCGGTAAAAATTGGCTCCTCCACATTTTCGGTCTCCTCTAAAACCCTTTTCTTAGATGGCCTTCGGAATGGGTTAAAGCTTGACATTCTTGTACCTACAAAATAGTTGATACAACACAACGAACACAAAATATGGCACTCAAAAGATTTTTCACTCTTTGAGACAATTCACCAAACACTTGGTGTGCACTAGCTCAAGAAGGTTTCAAAAGCTTGTGTTTGGTCTTTGTCTTGCCTCACTCAGAAAATTTTACCACCAACAACAACTATAACATCAAGAGACAACAACTAATCCAACAAATTCACTAAAACAAGGCTAAATTCGGATTATAAGAGAGCAAGAAAATGAAAGTTGAGTTTGGTTGTTATACCTCCCCGAATTCCACAAAATAATGCTCCTTGTTGCTCCTAGTTGCTCAAAAACCCGTCTTAGACCCTTGAATTCCAATCCTTTAGCTTGAAATTGTAAGTCTTGAAAGTTAGGGTTCTTCAAAAATGGGGGAATTTTCTGATTTTTGGTGGAATCAATGGTATTTTGTGTTTGTGATGGAAGGATTGTTGCCAAAATATTGAAGGATTGAAGATTTGATGAATGTTGGGAGGAATTTTGAGTGATTTGGGTGGAAATAAGATGAGAGTTAGTGTATGTGTAGACACCTCAAAATGTCTACCTAGCCTTACGGGTACCCGATGATGAGGCTAAAATTTAATGACTAATGAAAATTGACAATGTTATAATTTATGGCTTTCTACGCTTATTTTCCGAAAAACTAGTAAAATGGCATAAAATCATTCGTGAATATCCGTTCCATTATATTAGCTTTAACATACTATTCCACAGTCAAACCTTGCTACTCGTTTTTTTCTAATAGGCCCAAGAATATTGAGGCAATTCACCTTAATGCTAAACAAAACGTCTAATTATAAGAGCCCAATTACCATACAAATCCAATTGGGTGTTTTGCGGTTATCGACAAGTATTCCGGAAACAATTCCTTGTCAAAACCAAATTATGGTGTTAGCTGGCAACTACAATACATTACTTCTATTTAATGGTCAACTAGTTTTGTGGCCCGTAAATTTCACGGGATATTTTGTTTTTAGGGTAATGTTTTTAATGTTTCTAGTAATTGAGACTTTATAAAAAATCAAATCACATAGTAAGATTACCTCATGAATAATTCATGATAGATCGTGTACTAAAAATACGAGCATTGACATGTTAACATAAAGATCAAAGTCGATAAATTAAAGAGTGCTATTTTTTCAGAGGTAAAATGATGAAAAAAATCAACAAATACCAAAATAAAAAATACAGTTGAAAAAAAACTAAAAAACTATTACTCATTCACGTTGATGTCGTCAATCTTACACTTAGTTTTTAATATATAGTTCTTTAAGCAATCCTAATATTTTACTTCTCCATATAGTCTTCTTTCTCCAATGAATCGTCCCTATAAAAAAAGTAACTCAGTAATTAGTGCGAATTAACCAACAAAACAGTGAAATTTGTTTTATACAATATTATCGTTATTAACTTAAACTTCCTCTTAAATAGAGAAAGAAAGGGGGAATAGAAATGAAGTATTAGAGATGTAAGTATGTTAACCTTTGAATAGGTCAACACCACAAATCTTGGTAGACCCTAAATGAGAACAAAACAAATACATACGATGAAGTTGAAAAATGTGATTAAAACCCAATACCAATGGAACTTGCACTAAAAAAGAAATAAATTAGTTAATAATCTAAAACCTTAATACATTTACCTTAATTGGAATAGAATCATAGGAAGATTAGTGACACATTTAGTTCTACTAACAATAGGGATGAGAAAAATTTTGGTTTATAAATTTTGCCTTCCAACAAAAATATATAAACAATTGAGGATGCGTTCATGACTTTTGAGCATCATTTTTTCATTATTATCAAATTTAATATAAGTATAAATATGAATCAACGTTCATGACTTTTGAGTTTTGAGCATCATTTTTTTCATTATTATGAAATTTAATATAAACATAAATAAGGAGTAAGGAGAAATGAAATGTATAAGGTTTGCTTGATTACTAATAATTATAATTTTTTTTTTTTACAAAATCTACTTTATACAAGAGTGGTTTAAGATATTATCGTATGTAATTAAATATGACATATAGATTATGGTAGATAGTTTGCCTTGCCTTTTAATCAGATTTATAGATTATAGATTCTCTATTTAGATTATAGAGTTATAGATTTTTCTCAGTATTATGAAGTCTAACATAGACATAAATATGGTGTAAGGAGAAATGGAATGTGAAAGGTTTGCTTTATTATTATTATTTTTTTACACAATCTACTTTGCATGAGAATGGTTTAGAAGTTATCTTCCGAAATTAAAATGTGACATGCAGAATAATAATGGTAGATAGTATCGCTTGCTTTTTAATTATCTTATGGAATTAAAGTTAAATAAATAGGTAGATTAATAACCAAATTTATGAGAGGAAAATAAAGAGTTTATATTAGTTTTTTTAGTGATTGCAACTATTATTTTTTTTAATTTTTTTGGTACTTATAAGCATGTGACAATTTTGGAGATGATTAACTTTTTAATACATAGTTTTGCCTTTTTATAATATTGTATAAAAATAAATAATTAAATAATTAATATAGATGAATTAGTATTAACCTCTATAAAAAAGGTTATTTCATAACAATAATCCATCTTATTGGTGGTCTGCAATAATTACTCCATCCTATTAATAATCGCAATTAAAGCCAACCCACACCTGACTTTCTAATAACGAACCAGATGATATTTTGTGAAGTTTATGTTGGAATATTTGATAGTTTTTGGACAACCTAGCTGGTATATGTGATGTTTATATGTAATATTTTCAAGTGATGAATCAAGTACCTAGTTTATTTGATACACATAAACATCACAAAATATCAGCTGGTTCGTTATTAGAAGGTATGGTGGTTAGGTTGGATTTAATTGGGATTATTGATAGGATGTAGTGATTATTGCAGACCAGCAATAAGATGGATTATTGTTATGAAATAACCCCTATAAAAATGCCATGTGAATTAAAATTAAATATTTTAAGTAGCCTTTTAATTATATTGTATAGATAGATAGATTTTACCTCAGTTTCGTACCTTTTGTATTTCTTCCCTCTTCATATTACTCACGTGATGCTTTGTCTTATCTGCATTCACATACATTTCACGATGCTTTAAAATTCATATAAAAAATATATTGACCAAAAGGTAAAACATCAACATGGCAAAAATTTCACAAACGAATCAACATTGTCACATGTAAATCATTGAAATTAAATCAAATGGAAAACATGAATTTAAATATAAATCAAAGGATTTATAATACTAATAACATAACAAATTAAAATATACTTTATTGGACATAACAACAACAATACTCAATAATAATACTCAATATACTCTCTATAATCAAATAAATAAATTAAACCATAAAATATAATCCACAACTTAGGAACTCATGGGCGAATGAGCAATAGATTTTAAATAAATATTGTGAATAGAAACTATCATAGGTATTATAGGTCTTATAGCCATCACACAACCATAGACTCCCATATTTTAATTTTAATTTTAATTTATTTTGTGGTATTATTAAATTAGATAATTGATTGCTGAGAAACTCAAGAGGTGAATTAAATAGGAAAAAAATGTTAATGAAAATTATGGGTATTAATAGTATACAGAAATCTAATCAATTTATTAACATATTATATTACAAAAATTAATTAGATAGGAATAAATTTTAATTAATTTGGTGGGTGTTAAGTATTATGAAGAGTTTTAATCAATTTATTATAATATTTAATTAAAAAAATGAATTAAATAGGAAAAAATGTTAATAAAAATGGTGGGTGCATGTTATGAAATGTTTTAATTTATTAACATGTTTTATTACCAAAATTTCAATTAAAATGTCAATTTTAATTATAAATTATGACATTTATTAACATGTTTTTAACACAAAAGTTCAATTAAAATGTCAATATTGATTATAAATTATGAAATTTTGATGTAAATTTGTAAGGGTTACATAAATTAAATTAGTTTATAGAAAAATGAATTAAATATATAAAATAAGATAATTACGTGACAATGGGTTTTGATGCTCACATTTACGTGGCATTTTTTAATCCTACGTGGCTTTGTCTACGTGGCGTTTATTAGTCATTTTAGGGTAGCCTTTTAATTATATTTATAGATGAGACATCTAAAAATAGGGATAATAAAAATAAGTTATAAAAGTCTATCTTTTTTGGTTTCCTAAGGGAAGAAACCTCAATTCAATGTCCACTATATAAATAGTTGTACCACTATCCGTATTCAGGGGGACACAGACAAGCAATAAGAGCAACACACGGACGGTTGTGATTCACAAATATACCTCATATATCGACATAGCAGTTCCAAAAATATTACACTCTCAAATCAACCGTCTCAAACATATAATCCCTGTTTCAAATCAAACCATTCACATAAATCATCCCAGTTTCATATAAGTGCATAAGAGCTAATAATTAACGACAAAGTCGATTTTTATTCATAGTCAACATCCACATAGGCCTGAGGGTACCGACATCAAATAAGTTTTGTTTACTTTTCCTTTTTCTTTAATTCTTTTATTTTGTCTTTTATTTAATTTGTGTTTGTAAATAATTTGTATTGTTTGTATAATTAACCTTTTTTTATCGTCAATTTCGTCAAATATATAATATTACAAATAAATAGTAGAGGCCGTCAGTTTGATGGGCGATCCGGGTGCCTAACACCTTCCCTGATCATACCTTTACCCCCAAATCCGCAATCTTTGGTTCAGACCGGAGTGACGGATCAGTCCCCATTCCAGGGATCAAAAGAGGCCTTTTCCGTTAACTTATTTTTGTATGTTTTTTATAAAACCTACTGGCGACTCCACATTATTTACTTATTTTGAGACTATGTTGTTGTTCGTTTATAATGTCTTGTTGATTATTTGCAAAGTTTTCCATTACTTTGGTCACGTTGCTTGTATGAAGTTTGTAATTGGTTACTTTAGTTCGTTGAGTAATTCATACGTTGAAGTGAAAATTGATAGTATGTTTTAAAAAGACGGTCATGAAGAGACAGTTATGGTGCCATGTGTTGTAATGGAATCGCGTTGTTGAGTCACATGGGGGTATGGTCATGCGACATGTTGATATGAGATGTGTTCCGCGTTGTTGGTTACTTTAGTTCGTTGATATGAGATGTATTTCGCGTTGTTGGTTGTTGCTAAGTGAAAGTGTAGGTTCGTGGGTGTTAAGTATTCCAAGTAATATCTTGTAAGAGTTGACCTGTGTAGAGTGTTAGATAGTGATGATGATGACATGGGGGAGGGCATTTCGGGGGGAATAGTGACCTGTGTCGAAGAGTAGCGAGGTCGTTGTGTTCCCGCGTTTGGTGCTTTGAGTTAGGTGAGTTGAACTTCGGGGACGAAGTTCTTTTTAAGGGGGGAAGACTGTAATACCCGCCCTTTTAGGGACCCTTTGACCAGCGTTGACTGACCTTGGGAGCCGGAATAGTTCTTAGAAGTGCGTGCCAAAGCCATCCTAGGTTACGAGTTATGGGTGGTACTCGATAGAGTAGAGGCTACTCGATCGAGTAGCTTGGTTACTCGATCGAGTATGGGGTCACTCGATCGAGTATGTGTGGTACTCGATCGAGTATCGGGTTTTCAGCGAGGGTTTTTAATCGCGTTTTGTTAAATCCGCAAATCATTTCCGCATCATTCCTTCTATCCTCTAGTCGCCCCTTTCCCTTCCCTTCACCATAAAACCTCCATAGAAGCCCTTTGAAGGTCCTTGCGCCTTAGGAGAGCGTAGCTTGAGTCGAGTAGCGGTCTTTTTCCGGGTTTCTCCTTGTAGGTATGTTGTCATCATCATCCGTGTCCTTGTCTTTACAATTAGGGTTTGCTTGATAGTAATAGATGGTTGTGCTGTGGTTATAGGCTTTGCTTGATTGCTGGATATGTCATATGTTGGAATGGATTGGGTGCAGTTGCTTAAAGGTAGGTTCGCCTACTTAGATTCTATAGATAGTCTAGTGTGTCGATCGTTGTGTCGTTGTTGTTGTGTGACAGCGTGTATACGATTGTTGGTTGTTGTTGTATTGTAGTGAATTGTGATTGTTTGTCTCTGGTTCTCGAGATGCGTTCTCGGCTGAGTGGAGTCACTTGCGGGAGTGGCTTCACGCCCTAGTTTCGCCCTTCGTGGAACCCGCCACGGAAGGGGATGTGCACATTAATGGGACAGGATTATCGCTCGGTATGATGAGCGAGGATTTGGTGGGTACGGCTGCTGTCCCCCACTGGCAGGGCTGGTCCAGTGGATAGTCGGTGACGGAGATTGGTCGGTGTGGGTGTGCTTGTGTGTGATTGATTGTGTTGTATTGTATTGTTAAGTGTTGTGGCGTTGTTGCATCTTATCTCAGTACTGACCTTGTGTGGTTGTCTTGTTGTTTTATGTGTCTGCCGTGATCCCTTATGGTGAGCAGTCTGTCTTAGCAGGTGTTGATATCGTTGATAGCTGGAGTCCGGGCAGGGATGAGTCTTCACGAGATTTGATAGTTATAGCAAGTAGTCTTTGAGTTGTATCTTTTATATCATCAGTTGGTTTTAAATCACTTGTAATATAACATAATAGTTCTTTTATCGACGTTTGATTATTACTGTCCTCGGGTAACCGAGATGGTAATGCCCTTATATGCTAAGGAAGGCCTAGTTAAGGCTCCTCTGGATATGGGGGTGTTACAAAATCACCCAAGCAACATGTTAATGCTATGGTGGAATCGTCATCAATTCCAAGTGGAGTATGTGAAAGTTGTGGAACTTTGGGACATGACCAAAGCGAATGTAGGGGAACAAGTGAATGCTTTCCAAGCATACAAGAGTGGCACCCCTTATTCAAACTATTACAATGAGAACACCAAATTCCACCCCAATCTTTCGTACAAAAGTCAAAATGTTCAAAATCCTCAACCAACATACACCCCACCTCCAATGAGAAATCAAGCTCAAAGATCCTTTTACCAAAACCACGGTTATCAAAATTAACCCTCTCATAATCAATCCAAAGACCAAGTCTTTGATGTTCGAAAAGCGGTCCTCCAAATGCAAAAGAATCAACAAGAATTTTTCACTCAAATGCAAAAAGATAGCTAAGCAAAAGATATAACCATCAACAGCATACTAGCTTACACAAAGATGTTGGAGACACAAATGTCTCAATTAGCATCTTCTAGCTCTCAAAGACAAAAGGGGCAATTACCACCTCAAAGTAATCCCCCAAGACATGAGTCGGTGAGTGCCATACATTTGAGGAGTGGTACAAGGTATGAAGGGCCGAAGAGGCCCATTGATGAAGATGTTGTGAATGCTAGTGACAAGGAAATAGTTGTTGAAAACTCTAAGAAAGAAGAAGAACCCACCACCATTCAAGAAAATTCAAAGAATAAGAATGAAGAGAAGGCTAAGGAGAAAGAGCCTATTGTGATTAGACTTCCATTTCCAAGTCGTCAAGCTAAGCCTAAGTTTTATGAACATCTTGGAAAGTTCATGCAGATTGTGAAGAACTTGGAAGTCTCAATTCCATTCACGGAATTAATCAATCATGTTCCGGCCTATGCGAAATACATGAAAGATATTCTTACAAAGAAGAAATTTATCTGGAAGCTAGATACTATTGCGTTCACTAAGGTGAGTAGTGCCATCCTACAAGGAAGTTCACCTCCAAAACTCAAGGATCCGGAAAGAGTCTCTATTCCATGCACCATTGGCGACACTACAATCAACAAAGCTTTATGTAACCTTGGGGCAAGTGTTAGTGTCATGCCATACTCGGTGTGCAAAAGGCTAGGAATGGGAGAACTCAAGTGCACTAATATCATGCTTCAAATGGCGAATCGATCAACCAAGACACCTTTAGGGATATGGGAGGATGTGCCGGTAAGAATTGGCAAGTTCTTCATCCCGGTGGACTTTGTATTGTTTACATGGAGGAACACTCCAACATTCCTATCATTTTAGGAAGACCATTCTTACATACCGCGGGAGCGGTGATTGATGTGAAACATGGTGAGCTCACACTTGAAGTGGGAGATGAAACAATCACTTTTAACCTCGACAAGACAATCAGAGCTCCCCACTTACATGAGCCATGTTTCATGATCGATCAGTATAGCCGAGAAAGTGATAGGAAGAAGTTGGCATCTCAATGCCAAGAACAAGCTATGGGTAAAGAATCACCACCCATATGGAAGAAGAAAGAGGATAATCTTCAAGAAGCTCCGTCCAAAGAGCAAGGAAATTACAACAATGAGAGCTTGAATAGCTCACCATCACTCATGACAAGTGTGTGGTCTATGGGATGACGAATTCGATGGGTTAGTCAATCCCTACATTGGCAATGCTATAGACCAAGGCTTTGGTGACCATTTCAACTCAAGTCACCACAATGAAGAACACAATGTGCAAAGGTCTATTGAAGATAGTTATTTTGGAAGCTCAACCAGGAGATACCTGAAATAGAGAGTCTATTTAACATATGACATGGATAAGACTCGTATATTACATGAATCAAACTGCCATAAAAGAGCGGGTCTTTTTGTTGGAACTTGTGTCCTCCACAAATTAGTGTGATAACATTTGTAAATCTCTTAAAGGTTCACAAGGGTATACTTCGTATTTTACCAGTTGATTAACGATTACCTAATAACGGTTGGCTTGCTAGAAAGTTTGACGTTATTATCATACAGATGGCGGTGATCAACTGGTCTCTAAAGGTCACACCTATAAGATGTGTTTGAGAGATGTGGTTATGGAAATGTAATCACATTGATGCCTTATAAGACTAAATAGTTAGTCAATGTGTTGATGAGATGATTATTTAATGCCGATTAAATAATATTAGTTGAGATGAATTAACTGTCAATTCGTAAATTGAATATATTAAGTTTTATTTAATTAATGTATATGATGTAAGCTTGGACGAATTAATATTTTAATTAGTAATTAAATATAATCGGTTATATTTAATCAACAAGATGAATGTGTCATAGTCGTAATAGTAAGGGTACTAAAACCAAGAGGTTATGGGATCGATCCTCACTAGATGACAATTTATAAATAATACATTTTATACATTTTGTAAACTACCAAAAATAAGGAGATTTAATCACCTTATTTTAGTAGATAAAAAAACCGAAAATAACAAGAGATATGCTCTTATTATTTCGGTTATTTTGGGCCGAAAAAAAGGGAAGGAAAATCTACCCTATTACTCACCTAATACTTGGTTTAAGTATGTAAGAGTTAGATTATTTTCTAACGTAATTTTTCAGCATCTCTCTCATCTAACTTCACACACACAAAACCCTAAATATTTTACAGAAAATTGGGGATCTCATTCTAGCAATTTGAGGGGTATTTCTCGGAGCATCTTGGGTGCAACTAATAGGCGAATATCATTGCGATATTGTTCTTAGGCCGAATTAGCAAGGACCAAAGGTTGATTTCTTCATTCTCTACATTTGTTTATGCAATTTAATTTTATGACTAGCTTTCATTATCTTATAAATTCGTTATAGTCCTTAAAATTAAAGGGATGCATACAGATAATTCCCACACTTTTATGAGCTAATGCGTCAGTCTAGAGAAACTTCTAATACCTCACCATATATGTTTGTAACTCACAAAGCTATCTCTTAAGAAAATAGATGTATTTCTAAGAGATAGAGTGGGGGTAGATTAGATCGTCACAAACATGTCTTATAGTTAATATGTTACTTTTTGAAAGTAATGGAACTATAATGTATTAAGATAGAGTGGGAGTATAGCTTAGTGGGAGTTTAGCACACATGTCTTGTTGTTAAAATGCTACTTTTTGAATGTAAAGGTATTATGACCTTGTCCCAAATCGACCTTGTTGCATACAAGCCATAGCATTACAATCCTTAAATTGTTACTCAAGAGTAGATTTACTTTAAAGCGAGGGTCTCATTAAATGTAAATAGAGCTTTAGAGTACCTAAGAGTATAGATTGACATGAAGATGTTGATCAAAATAAATCATGTTAGGAATTGCCACATTTTATTTAGATAATGAATGGCAAATGATATTAGATATTCGCTTTTCTAAAATGGGAATTTAGAAAAGGAATGTGTATGGAACGCAAAATCTTGGATAAAGATCTAAGAATCCTAACATATTATGAAAAGCTTAGTTAAGCTATACTAGAAAGGTCTTAAGCAAGCATTAAAGGATTATACTTTTCATTCATGTGATAATTGAGAATGGTTTCATTCACATGATTGAAGAATCATGATTATACATAAAGTTAAGTGGGAGCAAGAATTATTTTCCTATATCTTATATGTTGATAACATTTTACTTATTGAGAATAATCTACCAATGCGCTCTTCTATGAAAGAGTGATTGGGAGACTAGGAAAAAGTGCGATATATTTTAGATTTCCGAATCTATGTGAGAGAATATTGGCATGGAATTGTGTGGACGCGGGCCCACGGGGCGAAAAGCGAAGCAAGATTTTCTTGTGCATTTGTGGAGTCGCCACCAACTTATTGTGGAAAATTGGAATCCGTTCGAATAATTCGTGCCATGTCAAGACACAAAGTAGTGACATGAACACCAAGAACTCGTTACCCTTAGCATTCTATGTCTAGAATGACTCTCGTGGATGCCAATGAATACGGATGTTCACAGAGATCTGGAGTAAGGGGTGAGGGTACGTATTAGGAAGTTCTTTTGATCGAACACCTAATCCCGCCCGCCTCGATAGCGGCCTCTACTAATGATTAGGGAAGTTATTCATACTTGATATGTTGTCGATTTATATGCATGCAATGCAACATTCATTAGATTAATCCTAGCATGTGAGAATTCATACTAAGTCGGTTATCACGTAATTTAACATGCAATTGAGTCGAAGTAGGAATTTAAGATCGATTACATGTGAGACCATACAAGCAATAATAAAGAAATACAATAAAAAATACAATAAATAAAATAACAATAGTTACATTGGATTAGTTGATTTATGTCGAAAATACATTCAAAACGGATAATTTGGGAAAAGAAAGAATGAATAAATTAACAAACAGAAATTAGGTGATAATACGATTAATAGTTAATTAAATACGTAAACTAACGAATTAGGTCAACGCAGAAACGGGAGTTCAGAGACAGAACTCAACCAGGAAGAGGCGCAGCAGAGCTGCATCCCTTGGAAGAAGCGCAGCAGTTGCTGCATCTGTTCCTGGGTTGAGTTCTGGCTGTGAAGCCGGAATTGCAAATTGTTAATGTTCGTTGGTTATTTTAATGCTTTATTATATTATTTGACTCGGATGAAAGTGATTAACAGATTATTTACATATGATTGAGGTCATAAAAACGATAAAACATGGATAAAAACTAATTAGAACGAATTATATACAAGATTAATAAGGATTAATAAATACAAATTAATCAAATTATTTGAATTAATTAGGTTAAACAAGTTATTAACGACGAATTAATGATGACAAAGAATGAAAATATGTCAATGATGAATTCCAGAGATTCAATATTGAGAAATCGAACCTCTAAAACCCGAATTTGATTTTAATGACGAAAACCCTTAAATATGGACTATAAGGGATTTAATTCGGGAATTTTAATGATGGATTAATTAATGCTGATGAAAGATTAATGAATTACAGGTTAAAGTTATCATACTCAAATTGTTGTGCTAAAGAACAATGAACAATTGAAGACAAAGTGAAAAACAAAAGGACGAACAAAAGACGAAGGAAGAAGAAAGGAAGCAGGAACTGCGGCAGCCTCACGAAGAGGCGCAGCTGGTGCTGCGTCCCTTCGAAGAGGCGCAGCAGTTGCTGCGTCCTTTCTCGACGGTTGTCTTCTGATAATCCGTGAAAAGGGTTTTAAAACATGGCTTTACAAATTGGTTTTAAGTGTATTTTCGACATAAATCTTACAATTGTGATTACAATAAATAAAGAACAATAATAAAAGAAGGATTTACACCCTCAGACTTACATGTTTGATGAAACGAGATTGACTAACTTAAATTTTAGTGACGCTCGACTCGAATGTACGATGAAAGTGCCCTCTAGGAGGAATTAAACAGATTGATTAAGTTGAATGATTGTGGAGTTAGTCAAGTTGGTCGGTCATGCAAAACGAGGTTGGTACTCAGAAGGATCCGAGCTTACGTGGTCGAAAGTTCAAGCACGTAGACGCCAAAAAGTAAGAACGTGGTCTAGAATGCAAAGGGAGAAGAGAAGGGCAGACACTCGCATGAGAAATATGTGAGACCGAAGATCTCTATTTATACTAATCACACGGAGGAAATTACGGTTTTCGGAGAAACTTTGGAAGTGAATCTCGAAAAGATACGAAAAATACATTGAAAAGGACTGAGGAAGAGGCGCAGCAAGCGCTGCGTCTCTTGGAAGAGGCGCAGCACCTGCTGCGTCTTTTCCTCAATGGTTTCCTCCTGCGGAAGAAAGATTTCTATGTTTCTATTATGGAATAGCGGATTAATCTTATTTCCTTAATATTTTATATGATAATCTCGGGATATATGTTACCAAAGATCAAAAGATTGGAAAATATATGGAATAGAAATATCCGGAACGTTCCAGAACATTCTTACTCGGCATTTTAAACGGTTATTAGAAAATGAAGAAGGTTTTTGACCCGGACTCCAAATGTACTCTAATTACTGCCAAAACGACCGTATCGGCGTGTAGATGGTGACTATGAGGTAGACACAAGTGTTTGAGCGATCACTTGAAGATAAACCTATGAACCGTCACAAATCGTTCCGTGTACCAAACATGCGGCCCAATCATCACCGGGTAGTTTGCGGGAGGTGCAGAAATGAGGTATCTACAGAGCCCCCACTTTGACTGAGGCTTGGACAAGGCGAAAGTCAAAGTATAGCCATCAGGTCAATGGAAGATTACAACCTGACGGCTATGGCGATGCGGGGCGGCTCAAGGGGTTTGAGCCAAGGACCTGTCGCCAGGAACATTTTAGAGTCTGTCGACTATCGGGGAGGGTCGTTAAAAGTCCATTAGACTACGTAAGGAGGCTCCCCAGCCATAATAAGAGATCATACCTCAAAACGAAATAAAACGCGATATTGGAAGAGGCAGCAGGACGTAGTCAGCAACTGCTAAGAGAAATTTGCTTGGGTCGATGTTGATCTCCACGTGTTGAGAGGGGCAAATGTCTGTCCGTGTACTCTCGTCGGGGAAACATAATTGGGAATTGATCTCCATGTCTCGAGAGGGGCGATTGGTTGTCCGTGTACTCTCGCTAGGGGAACAAAATAGAGGCGTGTCGAAACACCTGTCAAAGAATATTCGCTCGTTGTGGCAAGCAAAGTCTTGGTAAAAGGATAAATATTACGGCAGTTGGTAGTTGGCTTGGAAATGCGGGTCCGGGCGAAGAACAAATGTCAAATGAACCAAATATACGATGTGTGGCATCAAGGAAGAGACGCACCAAAGATGGGCCTACGAATAAAGAACTTATAACGAATCCTCAAAAATTCATTTCGAGGGAAACTGAGGAAGAGGCGCAGCAAGAGCTACGTCTCTTGGAAGATGCGCAGCACCTGCTGCGTCTTTTCCTGAATGTGGCTTTTTTTAGTAAAAACTCGATGAAACACGGGATTGTCTTCATAATTTCGAAACAATAAAACCTCAAATATTCTCTCAAATTCAAACCATTTCTTGCTAAAATTCGATCAAAAGCTTGCATTTGCCGTGACTAATCGAGGTATGTGTATTAATCTTGCATTAATCTTCCGTATTTGATCAAATTGGTTCGACAAAATCAGGGTTTTCAACCCTAAATGTCGAAAAATTTGGGGCTTTTCCCCCAAATGATTTTGCCTTGTAAAATTGACCTTGCAAATAGATAATTGGTAGTATAAGGATCGTAACCATGTATTCATTTCGAATTTTCGTTGAGTTTTGAGCATTTGAGTGAAATTGAGACGGTCTCACAGCTAAACCGTATATTGCTTCAAAAATAGGCTTAGGATTGCCCATTCGCGATGCAATTTAGTATTTGGAATCCTTGTATTATGGGTAAACTTCCTACTATTTCGGAATTTTGATTTGTGACAGCTTTTCAGGACACTTTCCTAGGGCATAATCGTCGTTATAACGAAATGCTGTCGAAATTTCGACTCGAACCCATGACTAGGCTTCAACTTAGGCTTGACTTGACCCAAATTACCATATGAGCGGACGGGTTTGTTGGAAAATTGGCAAAGATGGCGAGAAAAGAGCGATTTCGGAGCTTTGAAAACTCGAAAATCCCTTAATTAAGGCTTGTCGTCACTTGACGCGGCCTAAATTCACTTTAATTTTGCAGGTGATGAGGCTTCTACGTCAGGGAGAGCTCCCATGGATGTGGACACAGCTCTTGACACTTCTCGTACGCTTGAGGAGGCGTTAGAGCAGGCTTTCACTGCCGCAGTGGCAGCTGCTGAGAACGAGGTCGTCGAGGAGGAGGTTGTTGAGGAGGAGGAGGCCCCGAGACGGGCCAACATCGGACGAGGTGGTCACCAGCTGAGGGGAGCACCAGAGTGGGCTGAGACTTGGGACAGTAGGCACCTCATCTGGGCTGCAGAGGGTCACCTGTCCTACAGGATGGTGAAGAGCCATCGTAACTCGAACTCATCACCCTTTCATTCAACTTCTTTCATTTCTATTTGCTATTCATTTTCCCTTTTATTCGAGCTAAAGATAGCTCTTGCTTTGAATTAAAATAGGAGGCCGGGAACATCAGGTCGTTCTCGGGTTACACGACGATGATGGGCGCCTATAAGAAATTGTCAGCAGAGGAGCGGGCCATCATCGAGCGAGGAGCGCTTGGTGCCTTGGTACACGCTTGGAGGGACATCACGAGGAGGAAGATTCGGGCTAACCTTAGCCTAGTTTGAGCCTTCCTGGATCAGCTTTAGGATATGACCTCTACCTTTCACATGCCTTTCGGTGAGGTTGGGGTCACGTTGGAGGACTACTGCATGATTTCTGGCTTGCCGTGCGGGACTGAGACGGTGGCATGGCCGGCGACATCCATGAGGGTAGACTCGGCTGAGGCTAGGAGCTTGATCGGCTGGAACTTGATGCCGAAGACTGCCGCGGTGCCCGGGTCAGATTATTTTGCTGGGAAGAGACCGGCGATGGTGGTGATCGATGGGAGGGAGACGACTCCTCCTCCTTGCACTGCCGAGCAGAGAGCTCGTTTGTGGCGCTGGTGGTTCTTATCTTCGATCTACCTCGGAGACAAGGGAGAGAGGCTGTGAACGAAGCTTCTTCCCTTCCTTTCCGACTTGGGTGGCCTAGGCCGTTGGGACTGGGTCACTGCTGGCTTTGCGGTCCTCATTCTCTATATGAGGGCCATGGTTCGTCCGGAGTTGATAGAGAAGGGGACTTCTCCTGCCACTGTTGGCCCTGGACTGTTGCTGGAGGTATGAACCTCCTTTTCATGAAAGATCATTTCTTTATCGAATCACGAAAGATCGTCATTAACTATCTTGTTTTACAGGCGTGGGTGAACTCCTACTTTTCGGGCTTCGCGCCCAAGAGGACGGAGCTAGGGGAGAGAGCTTATCCCGTCGTGAGGGATTGGGTGATGTGTCGCACGAAGAGTCAGCGTTCCTTCCACGACACCTGTCGACGGGAGGTGAACGCTCTGCAGCTGGACGGCGTGAGTATCTTCGAGCCACTTTTCTTTGTTTACTTTTCATTGCTTCCTTTCGGAACCGATCATATGAATGACCTCTTGTTTGCTTTTCATAGTGGCTGCCCAGGCCTTGGGCGGACTACACTGTCGCTCCTTCTTTTGTGGCTGAGGTCCTTCGACCTAGGAGCTCGAGCCGGTTGCTTTTGAGGACGTCGATGGGTCCTGTGTGGTTCTTGGACGAGCACTTGGCTCGTAAATGCTCCCGAGATGTCCTGACGGTTCCTATCGATCCTCCTCGGACGATGTTCAGGGAGCCTTCCGATGCTGAGAGGGAGGCTGACTTAGCTGGCGTCGGTGGCGATGCCCTCCTTCTTCATGGTGAGGACTACTCGACGTTCCTCTACGGGAGGCTGGCGTACTGGCCAGTCGTGGTAAGTGCTTTATTCCATTTCAATTGACATGAAAACATGATGAATGATCATAAATTAATGAAAACCATTTGGATTTTGTAGGAGGTTGAGGTGGCGGGCATCGAGCCCCCAGCGTACCCCGAGACCCTCGAGTACACTGACACGAAGGGGATGACGATGATCTACGAGCTTTGCGACTTCGATGCGGTAGTGATAGATGCTGGTCTAGACGAGTGGCAGCATCTGATTCGGAGGGTATGCTCCCTAATTTAATCAGCTTTTTTATAAGAATACATTTGTTTAAGCCTATCAACTTATTGAGGATCCTTGAAATGTAGGTTGAGCCATCCCGGTTTGTGGCTTTGTGGAGGGTAGCCAACCGGCTACGAGCTACTGCCATCGAGGCACTTGCTAGCGGTCGAGGATGTCAGGTATGAACCTTCCGTTTACTTCATTTTCGAATTTTCTAACTTTCCTTGTTTGAAATGATTGGCATGAGCCAATTCTTATCATTTGCAGATGGAGCGTGACCTGGAGCGAGAGCTTGCCCAGTCCCAGGAGGAGACAACTCGCCTGCTGGGGAGCTAGAGGTCCGCGATGCCGAGATCGTTGCTCTCGAGGCGAGAGTCACTGAGCTAGGCGGCGACCAGCTGTAGTTTTTTGTTCTTTGTCATTTTTGTTGTTGTACTTTATACATTTTGTACATTTTGAAACCTTTATTTTGCACTTTATGCATTTTGTTTCGGGCTCGAGCCCCCAGTTTGGTGTATATATTCCCTTTTTGGTTGTATATGATGGCCTGAGTGCCTTTGCCGTTGGGTTGCCTTGTTTGTACCTGCAGGTTAGCTTTGAACAGGTTTGGTAGATGACCGTTTACGCCGTCATGCTGCCGAAATGTACACATATATTGCATATAAAACACATATTTGTACACATGGCCTAAATTAGCGCAAGACAAAGACTCGAAAATGCAAAAAAATTACTGAAAATTACTAGACGGTAGGGAGGGTTACCCCTTAAAAAAAGAAAAAAAATAGAAATATATAAGTTTGAAAGGTGAAATGTAATGGGAGTGAAACGATTCCCAAAAAAAGAAAATTAAAAGAAAATGTGTAAGTTTGAAAATGAATATCTAAATTGGTGAAATGAGTCCCCAAAAAAAGAAATTTAAAAAGGAATGTATAAGTGTGCTGAAATGACGAAAATGTCGATATTGCCTCGAAATACGTGCCCGCAGAATTTAGGAAACGCGCAACATGGTAATTTGACAGATTTACCAAAACAATAACCCATATTGACATGGCTATCGCAACCCTATCAAAGATAAAACCTAACGGTCTCAACTAAAATGTAGCAGAGGCAGTCGAGTATCGAATCCACAGGGAGGTAATGTAATTATAGCTGTCTATTCTAATCCTATGGTAACAATTGGGGGGTTTGATTAAATTTGATTCTAAACTAAGAGTAATAAAAGCAATAAATTACGATTTAACTACCAAGAAGAGAGAAACATGTTGGGATTTCGGTTCACCGCGGTAGTCCAACAACTCGGCAGTAAATGACTCAGACGAACTAATGTGAGACGGATGTTAGAAGGTCCTTTCGGTCCACTTCCTATCCTAAAATACCACTAACTTAACTTTCGTCCTCATTAGGGCAGTCTACTGTTTATAGCAGGCCTATTTAGTCCAATCTTTCGATCCAGGATTAATTGTAGCCAGTTTAATGGGTGACATAGAAGCGTGCACTCAACTAGGTCGGGAATTACAGTTAAATTGCTATAGTGACAGAGTCTCTTATCAGTTCATCTAATTCATTCACTACATCGTCATTTTCCTACCGCAGATTCCCTAATCCCAACATGAAAAGGTTTAGTTACTCATGTTCGTAATTAATCTAACGGCAATTAGGTTTCCAGCAGAAGACATAATGAAATAACAATGAAATACAATAAAGGAAATTAGGGCAAGGGAGAATGATAACATAAACAAGAAATTAAAGCAACAAGCGATTATTATTAATAAAGAGAAAGGAAGGATTACAATCTGAGCAAATCCGGCGTAAAGAACACTGAATCCGAGCAATGATAGTCCGAAAATAAAAGTAACAGTGGAGAAGACAAAGTAACGTAGAAAGATACAGTAGAAAGTTTTGATCGTTTGAAAGATAGTAAAAAGAGTGCCTAATAACCTAATTAACTTAGGTTTAAATAGAAAAGGAACTAAGGTTTACGGAAATAAACAATACACGGACTAATTAAAAGCCCATGCCCGTGAAAACCTCTCGATCGAGTGGATTAAACCACTCGATCGAGCAACATCTCAGCAAACGTCACTCGATCGACCAATGGGTTACTCGATCGAGGACTTGATCTTGTGCAGCTTACTCGATCGAGTAAGGAACATCTCGATCGACCACCAGGGAGTGTAGAAACCACTCGATCGACCAGCAAACAGCTCGATCGACTGATTTCGTCTTCATTTCAGCTCACGTCTTCACCCAAGTGTCTCGTAATGCGTGCCATGATGCCTCCAAGTACAGTATCTCACTCTGGGACAATCCCGTCTCCTCTAAATGCATGCAAAAAGGGCAAAAAGGGATATGGTTCCACTACTTTTGCGAACATTCCTACAAAAAGGATAAAATACACCAAAGTAGCCAATTCGGGGCAAAATACCATAAAAATAGTATAGAAATGCATAGAAATACGTGCTGAAATAGGCTAAAAAGACTATACATTAGGCACGTATCAAATCTCCCCAAACCAAACCTTTACTCGCCCTCGAGTAAACTCAAAACTAAACTAATGGAACGGAAATGATAACTCAGAGCTAGCTTAACTTGTCTACTTGAACCAATTTAATGCAACGAAGATCAACAGTTAAAGCCAAGCAGTCAGTACGCAAAGGAATTATAAGCTGTTCATAAATAAAGCTGACCTATCGACCTTGCAAGACCAACAAAACTGGACTCTCACGTGATCACTCTTCTCTCATGAAGCAAAGGGCAAATGTAATATGTAAAAGAGAGAAGAAAAGACAGTCAGTCACCTAACTGCGACCTACATAGCATGCATGCAACAAAAATGAAAGACAATTTAGGTACTAATGCACAAATTCCAACCAATAATGTCCGTCACAGCCGAGGGTATGCAAATGATATGGGAATAGTGAGGTTCAGGTGAGAACGGAGGAGTCAGACGGTCACAAACTTCCCTTTTAAAGACACCGTCTGAAATAACTGACTGAACAACAACTCTTGTCGATTGTACATCTTCGAACATCTTCTCAACTCTGACAAGAGGGTACAACTTTTTCCACAATCTCTCTTTCTTTCTTTTTCTTTTTCAACTCTTTTTCTGTTTTTTTTTTTTTTTTTTTTCTTTCGTATTTTTTTCCTTTTTTTTTTCTTCTTTCACGTTTTCTTTCTTTTTCTTTTTCAATACTTTTTTTTTTCTTTTCTTTCTTTCCTCCTTCCTTAATACAGACACCAACTCCCAACAAGAATGACAGGCCAAACTGCAGTGGAAAACATACCACAAAAGGACAAACTAACTAGCTTGACTAGGCAGGCTTAGTTTGGAATGTAGCTAATGGGTCAAAAAGGCAAGTTTTGGCTAATGTGGAGCTAAATGGGTGAAAGATATAAAGAAAGGGGAATTTGCAAGACCCTCCCTGCATGTGACACCAACCACAAACCCGAATATGTGCATTTGACGAGAAATTGAATGTTATAAATGTGCAAATGAGACGAACATGCTATGCAAGGAGTACTACTCTCAAAATTCCTAGTGAACTGGTCATGAATGTCACCAGTTATGGCTCTAAAACTCAGAATTTTTAAGTAGTTTGCCAGTTTATCAGGTCAAGTCTAAACAGCCAGCTTATATTTGAACAGAAATTCGTAGATTATGCGTACGACAAGGCTAATAACTATCAATAAAAGTGCAAGGCTCAAGTAAAATGACAAGTTATAGTGCAATTTCATCACGGGAATCTACCGTTCCGACTCAACCTATATGCAAAAATAAACGTGAAATGTTTTTGAATTTTTGAAATTTTTCTAATTTTTTGGTTTTTTTTTTTTTTTTTTTTTTTTGAAAATAAACAACAATGCAAGCGGGAAATCAAACGTGAATGCAAAACAAATGCAGATGCAGACTCAAAAGGATGCAATACCCTCCCCAAACCAAAACGGACAACGCCCTCGTTGTCCTCCAGCATACACCAGCAGAATGATGGGGGATGGGGGTATACAACTAGCAGAAAAAAAATAAAGGAGACAAAATGAAAAGAGTAAGAAGTACATACAAAAGCGAACTTCCCCAAACCAGCCAGAAAACTGGGGAAGTGAGTAGACCAGTAGCTACTCGTCGTCGGCACCGCCGTCTCCCAGGTACTCCGACTCAACAAAACGGTCTCCCCAAACCAGCAACAAACAAGGGGGACCTCTAATCGTCATCTCCAGGCTGATCCTCCGGACCGGGTGTGAACGGGGGGTCGCTCGCCTCCTCTTTGACACTCGTCGTGCCGCACCGCTCGGCCCCGAATCGCACCTCTCGTGCTACCGGTGTCTCCTCCGCCTCCTCCTCTGAGTCAGAAGGTAGTGGAGGGTACCCACCCTCTGGGTATCGGTAGAAGGAGGGATGCGGCCACCCTGCTGGAACCGGTCGCCGTGCTCGGATATGGAACTCGTAGAGCGGGAATACAGCCAAAGCCATATCCCGTCTCATCTCAGTAATGTACCTGCACATATCCAAAAGCAAGTCATCACGACGCCCTTGGTCCATGACCTCGGGCGCCCCTAAAACAGGAGGGCAAACAAAATTGGCCGGAAAGGCCGAACCAGAAGGAGGAGGGGTGAGTGAAGGTGTAGGTGTGGGAGTCTGTGTGGGTCCAGTCTGGGTCTGAGCCGGAGTCTGAACCTGAGGGGTAGATGACTGTCCGGCCTCCCGCTTCCTCTTCCTAGAAGAAGAAGTAGGGGTAAAGGTAAGGTGGTAAGTGGGTGGAGGTGGCCTCGCTCCCTCAGCAACAGACGGGAGCGGTAAGAGTGGAGGAAGGGTAGGGCACGATAAGGTAACAGACGTGGAACTTCAAATCTTCCACGTCCTCGCGCCCTTCACCTTTGGTAACCAGGTCAAGTCAGCCATGGCAGCCAAGTCAAGGTAGGCCTGCCTATCGGGTGCAGTAAGTCCAGGCTCAGTGGGGTAGAGATGGCGGGCAATCCTAGTCACTAGCCCGCCGCAGACAACAATGGTCTTGACCCGAGTCCCAATTCCGTTCCAATGCTTTGAGCTACCAAGTAAGCAATGTTTAGGACAAACGGGTACCGTAATCAATGTTGAGGTACCTGCGAGAATCGCTAGCTCGGTGTTGGTCACGTTATTGGGCTCGGTCGCCCAAAAATGGTCTCTCCTATCGATCGCAAAAAGTAACGGGGAGCGGGTAAGTGTAGTGGGCTCCCTTCCGTGTGGGGAAGGGAGTGTGAGAAAGTGCAGCCCAAAGTGGTCAAGGAGATCTCGAGGTGGGTCGGTGGGACCGTCACTAACGAGGCCTAGAACCTCCCCAAACCTGGCCAAAGTCCAGTGGTGCGACTCATTACGGAGTCGAAAGTGAATGCAAGAACTGGAGTGGTCAGCAGTGTAAGAGTCGGTGTCAAAAGAGTAGGAGCTGAAAAACTCGTATGTAGGGATACGAATAGCAGCTTCCTGCATGGTAATCAGACCCGACATACCCGTCCCGTTCAACAAACTACAGACCTCCTCATAAATACCTAAGGTCTCTAGGTCAGTCCGTGCAAGGAAACGGGTGGAGGAGAGAGGGCAACGAAGTAAAGCGGCTAACCGAGTCCGGTGAGCCGCGGAAACGAAACGTACCGTAGGTAACGCCGGAAAGGAGTAAGAGTGCCCTCTCCCAACAAAAGAGCCCCCGAAGAGCCGGGAGTAGACACGACTAGCCGACTAGCCTCTCTCTCGGCCTAGGTGGCAAGATGCCAGGAGTCGGGAAACGAGGGATGAATCCCCTTTCCAGCATAGTGAGGGGCCTGGTAGGGGTAGAAGTAACAACTGGAGCTGCGGTGGTGACTAAGGCGGAGCTAGTGGCAACAGCAGGGACCACTGACTCGCTCGAGGATGGAATGGAAGTGGTACTAGTGGAGTGTAAAGAGCCACTATCCATCCTGCAAAGTATTAAAGGGCACGATAAGAGAAGGTGGCTGCTAACCGTGGTTAAAACAACCCGTTAACCAACATGTGACAGCAAATAAAGGCCCTATCAGTCGAAAAATTCGACTTCCAGCAGATAAAATCCAACAATCCTCAACAAATTCGAAAGGCAGCACGTGAGTGGTGGTAAAATGATAACGTAATGACTGCTAAAGGGGGCTAACACAGCATGAAAACCACATATGGAAGCATGTAAGACTCCTAGCAGTCGGAGATTCTGACTCACAGCGCGTGATTTCCCAGTAATTTACATCAAGTAATGGCGATAGGGGACGGTAAAAAGCAGTTAACAACAGCAATAGGTAAGCATGGACTGAGGTTAAACAAAGCAAGACAGCATAAGACCGTCTGACATCGAAAAACTCGACTCAGGAACCCTAATCGCGGAAATCTCGCGCAAATTTCGAATTAAACAAGCAAAAACAGTGAGGGATTGGGATAAGATCAGCAAGCAAGCTAATTAAGGGTATATAAACACAATTAAATCGAAAAATTCGACTAGACATGGATTTTTCGAACCCTAATTCAAAATCACCTCAAGAAATTCGAATTAATCGAAGAGAAAATGCAAAGAGTGTGAATGAGACACTTACTTGATGATGATGATCCTATAAAAGCAATTAAACTTCAAATAACCAAGCAACAAAGGCGGATTTTAATCGAAAAAACCGCAAACCCTAATTCCCTTTAAAAACAGTGAAGATGAACACAAATAGAGGGGAAAACAAGGGGCTATTGAAGATTAAAGTGCTAGCAATGGAATGTAGGTGACGGATTTGGTGAAATTGGGCAAGAAAATGGGGATTTGGGGGAATGGAAATCGCAATTAGGGAAGGGGTTTAGACGGAATTAGGGATAAAATGAAATTGAAAACGGAAATATGGAGTTTAAGTTTAGAAAACTCCCGTATCCTATTCATACCACTCGATCGAGTGGTTTTTAAATCACTCGATCGAGGACTTTTGATGTCCCTTCTGCTCGATCGAGTAAGCATCCCCTCGATCGACCTGTTCCTCTTTGGCTTTTCTCGATCGAGTAACCAGACAGCTCGATCGACCCAATTTCCACTCGATCGAGTACAAAAAGTACTCGATCGAGGACTTCCTCTTGTAGACTCTTGGATTTCCGTCTTTTCTTCCTCGAATTGCGTGAAACTTCTCCAAACCTGCATAAAACACATCCAAACACATCCCAAAATACCAAATACGCAGAAAACACAGTCTATAGTCTTAGTCTATGCTAAAAAATTGTCTAAACTAATTGTCCTAAATAAAACGTAATAAAGCAAATTCAAAAGAAATTCAAACGAATTGTCTATTACAATTTGTTACACGGGGCATTTCCCCGTTTAATTCTCATCAGCTTTCAGTGGCCCCTTCGTGGGCTTCTGACTGGAGGACGTCACTTCAGCAATACTGACCGACCTCTTCAGTTTCCATGAACTCGAATCACTTTTTGCAACAGTAGGAGGAATGTAGTTCCAATCTATGTAGGTTCGAACTTTCTTCGTTCTCGCTCCTCTGTCATCTTCTTTAGCATCCTTGCTGCCACCTTGATTGACAATGGTCACACCATGTCCCTTGAAAGTCTCATCCTTGCTTTCATCTGTACCTGCAGTAAGGGAAACAGACGAACTTTCCTCCTTTTCACTCTCAATCTGAGGCGGAAGGTTAACAATAACAGCAATATCCTCCAAATTTTCATCTGGAGTGTCAACAATAGGAACAATAGAAGAGAGAGCATTGCAAGGTTGAGCTTGCATGGGAGCTCTCCGGAACTTGGACTGATGAAAAATCAGCTCCTCATCCCCTACCTGAAAGGTCAAAGTCTTCCCACTGACGTCTATCACTGCACGGGCAGTGGATAGAAATGGTCTCCCTAGAATAATAGGGGTGTGTGCATCTTCGGGGATATCTAAGACAACAAAATCAACGGAATAAAGAACTTCCCGATCCGGACAGTACGTCTTCTACTATACCTAATGGCCGTGATAGACTACGGTCGGCCATCCGGACACATGTTGGTGCAACTCAGTTTTGTCAAACCAAGTCTCTTAGCCAGAGACAAGGGTAAGACACTTACGCTAGCGCCTAGATCGCATAGCGCATTATCAATCAATCGCATACCGATATGACACGGAATCGAAAAACTACCCGGTCCGATTGCTTAGGGGTAACTTATTTTGAAATAGGGCTGACCCCACCTCGGTCAAAGCTACGGTCTCATTGTCATTTATAGTCCTCTTACGTGCTAAAATTTCTTTCATAAACTTTAAATAAGAGGGTACCTTAGTCAAGAAATTCAAGAACGGCACGGAGACTTCCAAGTTCTTCAAAAGTTCAACAAATTTGCCAAACTGTTGATTAACTTTGGTATTCTCGCAGCCGCCTCGGAAGGGAACCGTGATAGGTATCTCGAGTCCCTTGTTTCTCGCCTCCAAAGAGTCTTCCGTGCAAGTTCGGTATCCTTTGGACGCTTCTTACCTCTCGAACGAGGTCTTTCTGGTGATTTCTCGTTTAAACGAGCACTAGCAGGCTCTCGAATAAGCTTCCCGTCATCAATATCACTCGATCGAACAATATGCTCACTCGATCGAGCACGCTCCTCATCAAAATCAGTCGATCGAGTAACATTACCACTGATCGACCACCCTCGCTTTCTTTTACTCGATCGAGCAGAACAACCACTCGATCGAGGGCTTTCTTCATCATTTTCACTTGATCGAACACCAGCCTTTAGTCGATCGAGTAACTGCTTTGTCGTGAGCCCTTTTTTCTTGACAGAACAATGTTCATCATCAGTTACAGCTATCTTTGGGTCTGATTTCTTCACTTCTGGTCCCTCATAAGAAAGACTGCTTCTCAATTCTATCAGGTTTACCGTCTCATGTGGGTTCTTCTCATTTTGAGTCGGTAATTGACCTGGCTTCCTCGAGGATTGATTTGCAGCAAGTTGGGCTACTTGAGTCTCAAGTGCCTTATGTGACGCGATTTGCTGTTGATTTTGTTGATCATTCAGCTGCAATTGCTTCGATATGGCTTGCATCATGGACTTTAACTCGCCCAATTCACTCACCCCACTAGAGGATGATGCACCTTGGTTAGGAGGGTTGAAGGATGGAGGCTTCTGATAGCCTTGTTGCTTCTGGTGTGGAGGAATATATGGCTGCTGCGTTGGAAGAGCCGTGGGGTTGAGCACGTTCTGATTGCTCCACCTCAAATTGGGATGGACATTCGGCTCGTAGTAACTGTTGTTCTGCCTGTAGTGTTGAAAGGCAGCGCATTGCTCAAAAGGACTGGGACAATGATCTGAGACATGCCCCTCTCCTCCACATCTTCTACAGACGAAAGGACCGTCTGTCACAGCATTAACCTGGTACATTCCTCCTTTGGAAACTCCTCCTAGCTCATACTTGTCGAATCTTGTAGTGAGGGCTTCAAGTGCCGCGACAGTAAGTAGATTCAGCGCTCTTCTCGATTTCCTCTCGAGTTCCCATATTCAGCT
This sequence comes from Silene latifolia, assembly GCF_048544455.1. Classification (NCBI taxonomy): domain Eukaryota; kingdom Viridiplantae; phylum Streptophyta; class Magnoliopsida; order Caryophyllales; family Caryophyllaceae; genus Silene; species Silene latifolia. The sequence continues at coordinate 138,525 of NW_027413480.1, read as the reverse complement.
TTATGGGTGGCCAGATCATCAATGATCTTCCACCCCTTGGTTGCTCCCAAGTTTTCAGCAAATCGGTCATTGGCAGCGGCATCTAAAACGGCCCTGTGATCATCATATAGTCCATTATAAAAATGGTTGCACAAGCTCCATTTTTCGATCCCATGGTGCGGTATGGTGCGCACTAGCTTCTTGAATCGAACCCATGCCTCATGGAAGGTCTCGTCAGGCCCTTGTTTAAAGCTCGTTATCTGAGCTCTAATGGCAATAGTCTTTGAGGCGGAGAAATACTTCTTATAAAACGCCAAAGCTAGCGAATTCCAGCCGATAATCCCCTCGCCTTCCCGGTCCAAATCCCTATACCACTCCTTTGCAAAGATCGCGGAGTGAGAAAATGAACATGGTTTCTTTCACTTGGTCAGAGTCACGCCACCGGTGGAGACATGGAACTGCAATAATCAATGAATAATTCCATGTGCTTGGCTGCATCTTCATTTGCAGCTCCCCCAAATAGATTCCTCTCGACCAAATTTATAAGGGACGGCTTTGGCTCAAATTTTCTTGCCTCCCCTGGTAACGTGAATCCCTTGTAGAGATTCGCTGCTGTAGGTTCAGAGTGACTAGCAATGGTCGCTTCTTCGCCATCTCAGAACGCCTGGAAAAGTAACGGTTTCAACCGATGAGGTAGAAACGGAGAAGACGGTGGGTTGTCCTCGAACGCTTCGTTCTCGTAGTAATTGGAACGAGAATCGGACTCTTCCTCTAATCGTTGTTCTTGAAATAATCTCCTCTTTACGTGCAAAGATCTTTCAATCTCAGGATCGAATGGTAGTAGTGGACCACCTTGCGACCTGCGCATAAGAAGAAACTACAACAGAAAATGAGAATAGTCCAAGGAACGTGTAACACCCCCATACTCCAAGTGCCTTACCAGGACCACTCAGGTATGGAGACATCACCATCTCGGTTGCCCGAGGTATGATAATCAAATAGACAAAATAGAAACAACATTTATTATAAGTGCTTTAATGAAAAGTTACAATCCTCAAACCAACTGAAAGTACAATACATTATTCCAACTAATCGTTTCTCAAATGAAATGTAAATAAAGACTAAACTACGACGGAAGACTCTATCGTCATGTCGTGGCCATCCCTGACTATCCAAACCATCTCTATACCTGCTCAATATCTGCTCACCATCCCCGAATGGATCACCGCAGTTTTACAAAACAACACCGGGTCGACTAATCACACAACCAAAATAGATAATAACAATAAGGCAAACAGACAAAATTGAATCACACACATACACACAACACCAACTCCCATCATCATCTCAACACCGATCGTCCACTGGACCAGCCCGCGCTGGGGGGACCGCAGCCGTTCCCACCTAAGCCCCGCTCATCGTACGAGCGATAACCCTGTATCATTAATGTGCACATCCCCTTTCGTGGCGGGTTCCACGAAGGGCGAAACTAGGGCGTGAGATCACTCCCGCAAGTGACCCCACTCAGCCGAGAACGCATCTCGAGAACCATCACAACCAATCGCAATCACAATCACAATCACAATCACAATCAAACAGCTAACTACAGCACATCACCAATATCCCATTATGGGACTAATACCGAGTAGGAAATCCTACCTGGAAAGCAAATACGCAGACGATCTAAACAGCTGTCTCAAAACGGCTCCTCTACGAATTCTCCTCCTATCATACATAACACATAAAGACTACTATTCAATTTCTACTCATAAAATCCCCAAACCCTAAATTAGGGTTTGACCAAAACTAGCAAAACATTATAAAAATTATGCTAGAAGCTTACCCTCGACGCAAGGAATCCAACAACACGAAAAACAACGAGAATCGACCGTCTCGAACTCCGGAATCGTTAAGGATGCGATTAGGAAGAAGAACTCGCCGCTTTCTCTCTTAAACAGGTTTTAGGTTTTGGTAAAAGTGTTTTAAAACAAAGACGAATTGGTTTAAATACCCTAATCGCATAATTAACAAAACCCGCGAAAACTCCCCCAGAAAAACCGGCGCTCGATCGAGTACCCAAGGTACTCGATCGAGTACCCCCTACTCGATCGAGTGCCCGAGCTACTCGATCGAGTGCCCAACAGTCGAAACTATTTTGTCGCGACACTTACCCTTACTGACAGAGTAAGGGCTACTCTATAGAGTACCCCAAGACTATAAATACGGAGTATTACGGTCTTCCCTTCCTCCTAAAAGGAACTTCGTCCCCGAAGTTCAAACCACTACTAAACAAAGGTACTCCCATAAGCCTCCCGACTCGAAGGTCAAACAAAACACGATGTAAAGCATGACACTAACCCAACTTATCCCGACAACATACCGACACAACATGAAAAAGAAGGGTGTAAAAGCTCTTAAAAACTCTCGCGATCCTCTCCTACCCCCCTAAAGAAACAAGGTTACGTCCTCGTAACCATACATACCTGATCAAAGAGAAAAGGGTAACGCTCTTTCATGATATCTTCTCGCCTCCCATGTAGCTTCCTCAGTCTCGTGGTTAGACCAAAGGATCTTAAGCAACACTGTCTCACCACTCCCGGTCTTCCTAACCTTCCGGTCTAGGATCTTCTTAGGCACCTCAAGGTATGATAGGGACTCATCCAACTCTAAGCTCTCTGCCTCTAACACATGTGACGGGTCGCTCACATACTTCCGCAGCTGCGATACATGAAACACATTGTGCACTCTCTCCAATGCAGCTGGTAACGCCAAACGATAAGCAACTTCCCCGACTCGCTCTAAGATCTCATAAGGCCCTATAAACTTCTGACTTAACTTGCCTTTCTTCCCAAATCTCATAACTCCACGCATCGGAGATACCTTCAGAAGAACCTTGTCCCCAACCTGAAACTCTATGTCCCGACGATGTAGATCTGCATAACTCTTCTGTCGATCCTGGGCTGCTCTCATCCGTTCTCTGATCATCTTAATCTGTTCTACCATCTCATGTACCATCTCTGGTCCTAAAACCACTCCTCAAGGACTATCGTCCCAACAGATCGGACTCCTACATCTCCTCCCATACAAAGCCTCAAACGGTGCCATACCTATGCTGGTGTGATAGCTGTTGTTGTACGAAAACTCTATCAAATCCAACCTCTGCTCCCAGCTACCACCAAAATCCATCACACAAGCTCGCAACATATCCTCAAGGGTCTTGATTGTTCTCTCTGTCTGCCCATCTGTCGCGCAGGATGAAATGTCAGTACTCATCTTCAAAGTCGTTCCCAACGCTTCCTGCAACTCTTTCCAAAACTTCGATATAAACCTCGCATCTCTGCTCGACACTATGTCCTTAGGGACTCCATGTAACTTAAGCACGTTCTTTCGATAGGCCATAGCCAATTGTGCCTTAGTCCATGTATCTTTCATTGGAACAAAGTGAGCCGACTTGGTCAAACGATCCACTATCACCCAAATCATATTGTTACCTTGTTGACTCCTCGGTAAACCCACAATGAAATCCATGGAAATGGATTCCCACTTCCACTCAGGCACCTCTAAAGACCGAATCTTACCTTGTGGTCTTCTCTGTTCCCCTTTAACTCTCTCGGCATGTCAAACAACGGGACACAAACTCACTGTCTCTTTTCTTCATCCCGTGCCACCAAAACGTGTTCTTCAAGTCCTTATATAGCTTGTCTCCACCTGGATGAACTGAATATGGTGTGCAATGAGCCTCTGTCATGATTGTCTTTTTCAACTCCTCATCATTAGGCACACACCACCTACCATCAAACCTCAAACTACCATCTGTATGAATGGAAAATCGGGACACTGTCCCTTTTTCTACTCCAGCTCTCCACTCAACTATCTTAGGATCCAAAGCCTGCTTATCCCGAATGTCATCGTAAAACTCCATATGTACTGTCATATCACCCATAGCATCTCCTTTCGCATCATATGAATCCCAAAACTCGCTACCTCCTCCTCACCCATCAAAGATAGAGTCGTACATAAGGAATGCACACTCTTTCTACTTAAAGCATCAAGAACAACATTGGCCTTCCTTCATGGTAGATGATTTCCATGTCATAATCGCCAATCAACTCCATCCACCTCCTCTGTCTCATGTTCAACTCCTTCTGCGTGAAGATGTACTTGAGACTCTTGTGATCCGAGAATACCTTAAAGATTGCTCCATACAGGTAATGTCTCCAAATCTTGAGAGCAAACACCACTGCACCCAACTCCAGATCATGAGTAGGGTAGTTCTCCTCATAAGGCTTCAACTGCCTAGAAGCATAGGCAATTACTTTACCATTCTCGCATCAACACACATCCCAACCCATTCTTCGAAGCGTCCCGTATAAACCTCGAAATTCTCGCTCCTTCGTAATGCTAGGACAAAAATGGCGTGGTCAAACGCTCCTTTAAGGTTTGGAACGCCTTTTCACAACTCTCATCCCAACGAAACCTGTTCTCTTTCCTCATCAACGCCGTCATCGGTCTAGCTATCTTGGAGAAATCTTTCACGAACCGTCTCAGTAATATCCAAATAAACCCAAGAAACTCCTAACCTCGCCGACATTCTTCTGCTTCCCACTTTGTCACAACTTCAATCTTTGCCGGATCCACAGCTACTCCATCCTTAGAGATTACATGCCCCAGAAAAGCAACTTCCTCTAACCAGAACTCGCACTTGGACAGCTTAGCATATAACTCATGATCTCTCAAGGTCTGCAACACGATCCTCAGATGCTCCTCATGCTCCTCCTTAGTCTTAGAGTAGACTAAGATGTCGTCGATAAACACTACTACGAACTCGATCCAAGAACTGCGTCAAAGATCCTATTCATCAAATCCATAAACACCGCCGCGCATTAGACAATCCAAACGGCATCACCACATACTCATAGTGGCCATACCTCGACGTGAAAGCCGTCTTCGGTATATCCACATCTCTAATCTTCACCGATGGTACCCCGACCTCAAATCAATCTTAGAGAAAATCACAGCACCACTCAACCGATCAAACAGATCATCTATTCTTGGCAAAGGATACTTGTTCTTTATCGTCACACGGTTCACTCTCCCGTAATCTATGCACACCTCAAGCTCCCATCTTTCTTTTTCACGAACAGAATCGGTGCTCCCCAAGGCGATACACTCGGTCTAATGTACCCCTTTTCTATCAAATCGTCCAACTGTTTCCTAAGTTCCTCCATCTCCTTAGGACCCATACGGTACGGTGCCTTAGAGATTGGCCCCGTCCCCGGCTTCAACTCAACGGTGAAATCTATCTCCCTCTTCGGTGGCAACCCCGGAATCTCCTCTCGGAAAGACATCCGCAAACTCTCCCACCACAGTATCTCATCAACCGTTGGACTCACTATCCGATCATCTCTCACATGGCACAAGATCAAAGGACATCCCTTCCTCGGATAAGACTTCAAGGTAACAAATGAATCAACTTAACCTTGGGTTTGACTAAAAACCCACGGTAAGACACACTAACACCCTTAGGACCTCTTAGGGACACTTTCTTTTGATGACAATCTATCTTAGCCTTATACTTTCCTAACCAATCCATCCCAACTATCATCTCAAAACCATTAAAAGGAAACTCTAGCAAGTCTACAGGGAAATCGACTTGCCCAACTATCAAAGATACATCTCTAAACAACCTCCCACACGATACGGACTCACCCGAAGGTATGAAAACTTGCTCCTTAACGTACTCATATACTCTCGCACCCAATCGCTTTACATGATGACTCAAGACACAAACGATTGAGAAGCCCCGAATCAAACAAAACAAACGTAGGAATACCATTAACAAGGAATGTACCGGTGATAACATGCGCATCCTCCTCACCGCCTTCTTCTCCATCATGAACAACTTGCCACATCGGTCTTCCGCCCACCTCCCTGGACAAGATTAGCCGATGCGGTCGGCTTAGCACCCGACCCTTGATTGTTGTTGTTCGTCGGTGTCTTCTCGGTAAGAATTACCGCCGTTGCGGTTGCCTCCACTCTGTAGCTCGCCTCCTCGGTTTGGCCATGATCCAGCCGGCCCGTTGCTCGCGAAACTCGTGCGGTCTCTCGAAAGATCCCGGTGCACTCGTGCACTCATGCCTCTTGTGGCCTACGCCACCACACCCAAAGCAGTCACTCCCCCGTTGCTCACACTCCCACGACCTCTCCCAAAGGAAGTTCCAAAGACTAAACCCGGATCCGAAGAAAACCCTTAGATTGATTGTGGTTGCCTTTCTTGTAGTTAGATTGGCCACCACCCTCGCTCTCCGACTTCCTCTTCTCACCACCAGACCTCTCCTGAGCCATCTCCACTAGTCTCTCAGCTCTCCCAGCCCTCTCATATGCTTCCTTCACATCAGTGAGGACTCCCACGGGTAACTTGTCCATAATCTTCGTGGTTAGTCCACTCTCAAACCTCAAAGCCAAATTCTCATCGCTCAAACCCATGTCCTCTCGCATATCTAGATTTCTCATTGAACTCGCTCGTAGTACTCGACCACGGACATCTCAAAGAGTCATCTTAAACTTATCAAACTCCTCCCTCAACTTACTCCTCACATGTTCCGACAAACTCCTTCCTCACACCCTACGAAACTCCTCCCAAGGTATAGCAGGGTAACCCCGGTTGGTATATATCTCCTTGGCACTTACTTTCACCGAATCCCACCACTTGCCACCGCCTCCCCCTCGGATAGAATGCAGCCTGATCCACACTCATCTCATCGGGACAAAGGGACTAAATCTAGTATGTTCTCCATCTCCCTCAGCCAACTATCAAGACGGTTAGGCTCCTCGACTCCCTTGTACTCCTTCGGGTTAAACCTCGCAATATAGAGGCTGACTTTAGCATGGTCAACCTCCTTCTCCTTACTCTTATCTTTGTCCTCATTCACTCTCTTCAGGGTCTCAGTAAGAGCGTCCTGGTGCTCTAACATCTTAACGATGTCATCCGTAGTCATAAGCTCTGCTCTAGCGTACAAGGCATTTTTCTTGGGCGGCATCTTGAAACTAAACATATATAAGAAAGGGTAGATATGAACATACGTACTAAACTTCAAAACACGAAAACACGATGCCCAGAACCCACTCGATCGAGTACCCAAACCCACTCGATCGAGTGACGGGCTACTCGATCGAGTGCCCCTATGTACTCGATCGAGTACCCAAACTCCAGAACCAAACAGACCTTCTGGTCACTAACCCACTCGATCGAGTATATAGGCTACTCGATCGAGTGATTTCTACTCGATCGAGTACCCCTAGTTACTCGATCGAGTGCCCCAAAACGCGATTCTCGACTCAATTTCGCTAAAACCTATCCGATCGAGTCAGCCTTACTCGATCAAGTATCACTAATACGTAAAAGCTACCCGCATATTACGTCATATACTAACATGATAACTTTATAAAATCACATTACATCATAACATTCATGCTATTAATTGCCACGTTATAAAACATTCCATCATGCTATCAACAATGTTTATATATATATCATCACCTTCCTTTCATCTCATCAATTTTCAATTTAAACATCCATCCATCATCACATTCCATCACATTGTTACACAAGTTACTAAGCACACACATGACTCAACACATATTTACCCCACGTGACCGGTTCAAAGCTGTAGGGCGACCCCTTGCGACTTTAGGACGTCTCCCAAGCCTTTGCACTAGCTCCTACGACTTTTACCCCGGGTTCATTTTAATTGACTCCCTATGTTCATTAAGTTTATTGGTTACAGGTTTCAGGATCGTCGCTCTGATACCATTTGTAACACCCCCATACTCCAAGTGCCTTACCAGGACCACTCAGGTATGGAGACATCACCATCTCGGTTGCCCGAGGTATGATAATCAAATAGACAAAATAGAAACAACATTTATTATAAGTGCTTTAATGAAAAGTTACAATCCTCAAACCAACTCGAAAGTACAATACATTATTCCAACTAACTCGTTTCTCAAATGAAATGTAAATAAAGACTAAACTACAAATGGAAGACTCTATCGTCATGTCGTGGCCATCCCCACTATCCAAGCACCATCTCTATACCGCTCAATATCTGCTCACCATCCCCGAATGGATCACCGCAGTTTTACAAAACAACACCGGGTCGATTAATCACACAACCAAAATAGATAATAACAATAAGGCAAACAGACAAATTAACTCACACATACACACAACACCAACTCCCATCATCATCTCAACACCGACGTCCACCGGACCAGCCGCCAGGGGGGACCGCAGCTGTTCCCACCTAAGCCCCGCTCATCGTACGAGCGATAACCCTGTATCATTAATGTGCACATCCCCTTTCGTGGCGGGTTCCACGAAGGGCGAAACTAGGGCGTGAGATCACTCCCGCAAGTGACCCCACTCAGCCGAGAACGCATCTCGAGAACCATCACAACCAATCGCAATCACAATCACAATCACAATCACAATCAAACAAACTAACTACAAAGACATCACCAATATCCCATTATGGGACTAATACCGAGTAGGAAATCCTACCGAAAGCAAATACGCAGACGATCTAAACAAATTGTCTCAAAACGGCTCCTCTACGAATTCTCCTCCTATCATACATAACACATAAAGACTACTATTCAATTTCTACTCATAAAATCCCCAAACCCTAAATTAGGGTTTGACCAAAACTAGCAAAACATTATAAAAATTATGCTAGAAGCTTACCCTCGACGCAAGGAATCCAACAACACGAAAAACAACGAGAATCGACCGTCCAACTCCGGAATCGTTAAGGATGCGATTAGGAAGAAGAACTCGCCGCTTTCTCTCTTAAACAGGTTTTAGGTTTTGGTAAAAGTGTTTTAAAACAAAGACGAATTGGTTTAAATACCCTAATCGCATAATTAACAAAACCCGCGAAAACTCCCCTCAAAACCGGCGCTCGATCGAGTACCCAAGGTACTCGATCGAGTACTTTCTTCTCGATCGAGTGCCCGAGCTACTCGATCGAGTGCCCAACAGGTCAGAAACTATTTTGCTGCGACACTTACCCTTACTCGACAGAGTAAGGGCTACTCTATAGAGTACCCCCAAGACTATAAATACGGAGTATTACAGAACGGGTGTCCCTTAGACCGAAAAAGGACTAAAATAAAACAACTAATAAATTGAACAATTGCCTCCCCGGCAACGGCGCCAAAATTTGACACGGCTATCGCAACCCTATCAAAGATAAAACCTAACGGTCTCAACTAAAATGTAGCAGAGGCAGTCGAGTATCGAATCCACAGGGAGGTAATGTAATTATAGCTGTCTATTCTAATCCTATGGTAACAATTGGGGTGTTTGATTAAATTTGATTCTATACTAAGAGTAATAAAAGCAATAAATTACGATTTAACTACCAAGAAGAGAGAAACATGTCGGGATTTCGGTTCACCGCGGTAGTCCAACAACTCGGCAGTAAATGACTCAGACGAACTAATGTGAGACGGATGTTAGAAGGTCCTTTCGGTCCACTTCCTATCCTAAAATACCACTAACTTAACTTTCGTCCTCATTAGGGCATCTATCGTTTATAGCAGCCTATTTAGTCCAATCTTTCGATCCAGGATTAATTGTAGCCAGTTTAATGGGTGACATAGAAGCGTGCACTCAACTAGGTCGGGAATTACAGTTAAATTGCTATAGTGACAGAGTCTCTTATCAGTTCATCTAATTCATTCACTACATCGTCATTTTCCTACCGCAGATTCCCTAATCCCAACATGAAAAGGTTTAGTTACTCATGTTCGTAATTAATCTAACGGCAATTAGGTTTCCAGCAGAAGACATAATGAAATAACAATGAAATACAATAAAGGAAATTAGGGCAAGGGAGAATGATAACATAAACAAGAAATTAAAGCAACAAGGGATTATTATTAATAAAGAGAAAGGAAGGATTACAATCTGAGCAAATCCGGCGTAAAGAACACTGAATCCGAGCAATGATAGTCCGAAAATAAAAGTAACAGTGGAGAAGACAAAGTAACGTAGAAAGATACAGTAGAAAGTTTTGATCGTTTGAAAGATAGTAAAAAGAGTGCCTAATAACCTAATTAACTTAGGTTTAAATAGAAAAGGAACTAAGGTTTACGGAAATAAACAACACACGGACTAATTAAAAGCCCATGCCCGTGAAAACCTCTCGATCGAGTGGATTAAACCACTCGATCGAGCAACATCTCAGCAAAAGTCACTCGATCGACCAATGGGTTACTCGATCGAGGACTTGATCTTGTGCAGCTTACTCGATCGAGTAAGGAACATCTCGATCGACCACCAGGGAGTGTAGAAACCACTCGATCGACCAGCAAACAGCTCGATCGACTGATTTCGTCTTCATTTCAGCTCACGTCTTCACCCAAGTGTCTCGTAATGCGTGCCATGACGCCTCCAAGTACAGTATCTCACTCTAGGACAATCCCGTCTCCTCTAAATGCATGCAAAAAGGGCAAAAAGGGATATGGTTCCACTACTTTCGCGAACATTCCTACAAAAAGGACAAAATACACCAAAGTAGCCAATTCGGGGCAAAATACCATAAAAATAGTATAGAAATGCATAGAAATACGTGCTGAAATAGGCTAAAAAGACTATACATTAGGCACGTAACACATATGAATAGGAATATATTCTTGGAGGAATTAGGAAAGATCTAACGCGGAAAATCACAGAAAGAACGCTGAGGAAGAGGCGCAGCAGGAGCTGCGTCCCTTTGAAGAGGCGCAGCAGGTGCTGCGCCTGTTCCCCAGTGTGTCTGTCCTGACAGATTTTAGGAAACAGCTTTTAGTATAAATATAGACGTTGAGGGAGGTTTTATTCACATAATTCTTCCGTCTTTCTCTTTAGTCTTATTACATAAAAGCTCTCTAATTAAGCATACATCATGAATACTCTTGAAATCCGGCTGAAAGAGTGGACAAATGAGTTTTCTAATGTGGAAAAACACGATATGGGTGCCTATAATTTTGGATCGATCTTGAGTTTGAAGTTGGTCAAGGTTTTCAAACCGTTCCTAGACGCTTGTCTTGATTATTGGGACCCGAATTATCACGTATTTGCCTTTCCTGGAGGCGATATTTGCCCATTTCCCGAAGAAATTGCTGCAATCGGTATAAGAATAAGTTCAGAGTTCTACTTATGTTGACAAGAGCTGAGGTTGACCATCTTGTGACCTCTAAAGGAGTGCGAATGTTGGACTTCATCGATCGATTCATAAACAGGGCAGATCCTACCATTTCCTATGTTGCAAGGCGAAGGGCATTCAGATTTTGCCTACTGCATGTATATGTACTTCAAGGGCATGTTGATGAGGATTTGAGAGGCGACTCTCGTTACTTGAGCTTAATTGAGCAAATTGAGCTGCACAGGAGCCCAGCTTGCCTGTGTTTGGGAGAGATCTTGTTGGGGTTAGATAACAGAAAAGCCAACCGTGACATTCCTTATTTAGGAAGTCCCATCATATTGCAGGTAAAAGAACTTTTTTTCTCTCTTTCTTTTTTTTCTTTTTTTCTTTTCCTTTTTCTTTTCGTTTTTTTTGTTTTTTTTTTGTTTTTTTTTTGATGTTCTAATGCCTGCTTTTGGTAGGTTTAGCTTATGGAACGTCTTCGATTGATCGAGCCCCCAGTTAATGTTCCTGCTTATCATGCTCGCTCCATGGCAATGAGGACTAGGCTTTACATGGTGGACTTCACTCGAGTCTGCAACTATTGGGAGAACAAGCTGAAGAGTGATGACGGTCCACTTATTAGATGGACCGTACCATGGTGGCATCTCAAATCTGTCACTGGAGTATCGTCCTTGGATCCTACCCGATCGGTGCGTATTCCTGGCTTGGAGTTCATGATATGCATCTTCCCGGAGAGGTTGATGAGGCAGGTTGGATTGAAGCAGATGATTCCGAAGCTTGATACCGTCCCTCAGACCGCTATGGCCCTTACCACTGAGAGCCGAAGAGAATGGGCCATCAAATGGGCTCAAAGAAACATGTTGTTCTTGAATTCTTCTGTTAGTGCTTTATGGGTATCTGATTCCTACTTGCGGTGGAGGAAAGCTACTACTCCGGAGGAGCGCGAGAGATTCAGGAAGCGCGAGCCTATTGATTACAAGGTTCGTGAAGTAGAGAAGGAGAAAGAGAAGCATCTGACTGAGGGAGAGGAAGAAGCCGGGTTTCGAGTTGTTCATCCCTCGAAGAAACCGAAGACTTCTCCTGCCGTGGAAAAGGTGGTTGACAAGAATGGCAAGGCAAGACCACGAGAGAGACCGTTGGTGATTAGGTCGGAAGTGGCGCAAGAGCGTCCGGCTTGAGGTCGAGACAAAAAATATGACAAAAATGACAAAGGCAAAGGGAAAATGGAAGAATAGCCTGAGTCTTTATTATTATTATTATTATTATTATTATTATTATTATTATTATTATTATTATTATTATTATTATTATTATTATTATTATTATTATTATTATTATTATTATTATTATTATTATTATTATTATTATTATTATTATTATTATTATTATTATTATTATTATTATTATTATTATTATTATTATTATTATTATTATTATTATTATTATTATTATTATTATTATTATTATTATTATTATTATTATTATTATTATTATTATTATTATTATTATTATTATTATTATTATTATTATTATTATTATTATTATTATTATTATTATTATTATTATTATTATTATTATTATTATTATTATTATTATTATTATTATTATTATTATTATTATTATTATTATTATTATTATTATTATTATTATTATTATTATTATTATTATATTATTATTATTATTATTATTATTATTATTATTATTATTATTATTATTATTATTATTATTATTATTATTATTATTATTATTATTATTATTATTATTATTATTATTATTATTATTATTATTATTATTATTATTATTATTATTATTATTATTATTATTATTATTATTATTATTATTATTATTATTATTATTATTATTATTATTATTATTATTATTATTATTATTATTATTATTATTATTATTATTATTATTATTATTATTATTATTATTATTATTATTATTATTATTATTATTATTATTATTATTATTATTATTATTATTATTATTATTATTATTATTATTATTATTATTATTATTATTATTATTATTATTATTATTATTATTATTATTATTATTATTATTATTATTATTATTATTATTATTATTATTATTATTATTATTATTATTATTATTATTATTATTATTATTATTTTTATTATTATTATTATTATTATTATTATTATTATTATTATTATTATTATTATTATTATTATTATTATTATTATTATTATTATTATTATTATTATTATTATTATTATTATTATTATTATTATTATTATTATTATTTTTATTATTATTTATTATTTTTATTATTATTTTTATTATTTATTATTTTTATTATTATCATTATTATTTATCATTATCATTATTATTATTATTATTATTATTATTATTATTATTATTATTTTTATTATTATTTGTAATAAGAAGGTGGGGTTTTTAGAATCCTAGCCTATTTTTATTTTTTTATTTTTTATTTTATTTCTGTTATGTAGCGTATTATTATTAAAAGAAATAAAATAAAAGAGGTTGATTAGTTATGAAACCTTTGGTATTTTCTATTATTATTCTTGTCGAATTCCAAATGCATATGCAAATGTCCTTCTATTTACATTTAAAATAAATGGGTAGTATCCTGTGAAGAATTTCCTACGTATTCATTTAAAAAATGAAATCAAACCCTTGTGCGTAGTTCAAGTAAACGGTAAAGAATAATTGTTCTAAGCAAGAGCTTGTAGCGAACTAGAAAATAAGCATGAGCTTTTTACTTACTCCTAAAGTGCAATTCAATTTATTTATGATATGAGGATGACCAATTGTCAAAATGCAAGAGCAAGGTGACATTAGGTTTATTTAGCTTGGCCATGGGCCGTTTATTTCGTGCCACAGGAGCGACCCATGGGGTTACGCGAGGCGCGTTTTGTTCCTATTCTAGGCATAGTAACGTTTCAATTGGTCGAGGTTTGTCGGGTTGGCAAATTCATTCCCATCTAAGTCTGTGATCCTAAGCGCACCCCCTGGAAGTATGGACTTGACTAGAAATGGTCCGGCCCAGTTGGGTTTGAACTTTCCTCGTGGATTGACAGGTAAAAGAGCTCTAATTGATTTGAGGACCAAGTCCCCTTCTTTGCTGTTCCTTGGCTTAACCCTTTTGTTGAAGGCTCGTTTGATACGTGCCTGATATGTTTACACATTATGTAATGCACGTAGTCTTCGTTCATCCAGGAGGATGAGTTCTTGTTACCTATCCCTCTTCCAGTCGGCTTCCGGGATTTGACTTTCGAGTAAAACACGCAAAGATGGTATTTCGAGCTTGACTGGTTGCACGGCTTCTATGCCGTAGGTCAAATAGAAAGGGGTGGCCCCAGTGGGTGTCCTAACAGATGTGCGATATCCCCATAAGGCAAATGGTATCTTGCTTGGCCAATCTCGATAGTTGTCAATCATTTTCTTGAGGATTGTGACAACGTTCTTGTTTACCGCCTCTACCGCGCCATTAGTTTGTGGTCTATATGGCGAGGAGTGGTGATGCTGTGATTTTGTACTTGGCCAGCAATTGCTCAGTCTTAGCCTGGAAATGTGACCCATTGTCACTAATGATCTCATGTGGTTAACCGTATCGACAGATGATGTTGGTTTGTATGAACTTTGCCACGTTTTTGGCTGTGAGACTAGTGTAGGAAGCCGCTTCGACCCATTTGGTGAAATAATCGATAGCCACTAGAATGAAACAGTGACCTCCTGTTCCGGCTGGCGTGATCTTTCCGATCATGTCGATTCCCCAAGCAGAAAATGGCCAAGGAGATATCATGGTGTAGAGTAATGAAGGAGGGACGTGTTGCACATTCGCGAATATCTGGCAGTTATGACAATGTCTGACATACTTGATGCAATCAGATTCCATTGTGGTCCAATAGTACCCTAAACGTGTGATTTTCTTTGCCATCATTGGTCCACTCATGTGAGGGCCACATTCTCCATCATGGACTTCTTTCATCAGTTTCCGTCCCTGTGAATGATCAAGACAACGTAGGATTACACCAAGAAGCGCCCTTTTATATAATTCTCCTTGCACGAGGACGTATTGGGAAGCTAGTAAGCGTATAGCCCATTGTCCCCTCTTGTCCATATCTGGTGGATAGGTGCCATTGAGCTTGAAGTTCAGGATTGCTTGGAACCAAGGTTCCTCTGTAATTTCTTCTTCCTCTGTAATTTGGTGCACATAAGCCGGTTTTGACCGTCATTCGATGCATAAAGGCATTTCTACCATATTATCCGGCATGTTAATCAAAGATGCAAGTTTTGCAAGAGCATCTGCGAATTGATTCTCTTCTCGAGGTAAGTGTAGGTAGATTACTTGATCGAAGAATTGGGCTACTTGGTCTATTCTGGCTTAATAAGGTGCTAGGCTTTCACTTCGAATTTTCCAAGATCCCATAATTTGGTTGATGATCAAAGATGAATCTCCATGTACGCGAAGATTCTTGATGCCTAAACCTACTGCCGCTTGCAATCCGATGAGACAAGCTTCATATTCTTCCGCGTTATTTATCACCTCGAAGTCGAGTTTGACAGATATTGGTGTATGCTCGCCTTCAGGAGAAATGAGCAACACTCCTATTCCAAATCCTCTCAATTTCGATGCCCCATCAAAGTAAAGGTCCCAGGAGTCTACATCAGTTTGGAGTATATCCTCGTCCGGAAATGACCAGGTGTCTATTGTTTGTGCATCATTGATGGGATTTTCTGCGAAGAACTCGGTAACGGCGCGCCCTTTTATAACATTCAGGGGTACATACTTGAGATCTAACTCTGAGAGCATCAAGGTCCATCTCGCTAGGCATCCATTGAGAACGGGTTTCTCAAAGAGGTATTTGACAGGATCCATTTTGGAGTATACTTTGACGAAGTAGCTAAGCATGTAATGGCGTAGCTGCTTCGTTGCCCACACAAGAGTGAGGCATGTCTTCTCGAGTGCTGTGTATTTGCACTCGTACTCCAAGAACTTCTTACTAAGGTAGTAGATAGCTCTTTCTTCTTTTCTTACGGTTTGGGCTAGCATGACGCCCATGGCTGTTTCAGTTACCGTGAGATATAAACCAAGATGTTGATCCCGTTGAGGTGGCATGAGCACTGGTGGCTTGGCTAGTATCTCATTGATTCGGTCGAATGCTTTCTGACAGTCATCATCCCACATGGTGTGATCTGTTTTCTTTAGCTTTTTGAAGATAGGTTAACAAATCATGGTGAGTTTCGATATGAATCTACTTATGTATTGCACCTTACCTAAGAATCCTCTAACTTCTTTCTCTGTTTGAGGTTGCGGCATTTCGATTAGAGCTTTGATCTTGGAAGGGTCTATTTCTATTCCTTGTTGGCTAACAACGTATCAAGGAGTTTACCAGATGTTACCCCGAATGCACATTTCTGAGGGTTGAGTCTTATGTTGTACTTCGTAGCCTTGAGAAGAATTTGCGAAGGTTAGCGATGTGTCCCTCTCTATCCTTGGACTTGACAATCATATCGTCTACGTATACCTCAACTTCTTTATGCATCATGTTATGTAAGAGCATAGTTGCGGTGCGTTAATATGTAGCTCCGGCATTGGTTAGCCCAAATGGCATAACCGTGTAGCAATAGGTTCCCCATTGAGTGACGAAGGAGGTCTTATGCATATCTTCTATGGTCATCTTGATCTGGTTATATCCCGCGTATCCATCCATGAAGGATAGTAGCGCGTGATCTGCTGTGTCATCCACCAATATGTCGATATGTGGTAGAGGAAAGTCATCCTTGGGACTTGCTTTGTTTAGGTCTCTGAAATCCACACAAACCCGGATTTTCCAATCCTTTTTGGGTACGGGTACTATGTTCGCTACCCAGTCTGAGTACTCGGAAACTTTGATGAACCCGACTTTGAATTGTTTGTCGACTTCTTCTTTGATCTTAAGAGCCCATTCTGTTCTCATTCGTCGAATTTTCTGTTTCATGGGTTTGAAACCTGGTTTAATCGGGATCTTATGTTATGCGATGTCCCTGTCAATTCCTGGCATGTCTTTGTAGGACCGAGCAAAAACGTCTTAGAACTCGTGTAAGAGGTCTATAAAACTGGCCCTCTCGGCGGGGCTCAAGGTCGTCCCTATCCTAAGTACTTGGGGTTCTAGTTCGGTTCCTACGTTGATGGGTTCAGTATCTTCTATTACTGGTCCCCCTTCCTCCTCTTGTAGTATTTCTTTGGCTATGTAGGGAGGTATTTCGATTGAGTCTGGGTCTTGGCCATCCTCATTATCGTCGTAAATGACTGCATTCATTAAATAACACAAAGAGTAAGCGAACCCGATTTATTCATATTAAAATTTGAGAAAAGTTGGAACAAAGAAGCCATCTATTCTCGTAGTCATGTGGCGGTAAAGGGACAAATGTTGGGACATTTCCGTAACTATCACACTATTTGATGCTAAGCTAGGAGAAACAAGGGGAGTGGGAGTGACGACAGGAGGAGACTCTCTAGGGACTTATCTAGACACCGACTCTGACTCCGACTCTGACTCTGACTCAAATTCATCGTCTTCTGGTTCTCGTTTGAACATCTCTCCTTCTCCTGTGCTGAGCTTGAAGAGTCTTCCTTGATTGTTCGTCCACTTGATCGACTTTCTCCATCCTTTCTGCTGATTTGAGTTGGTTTCTGTGATCAATGCGGTAGGGTTAAAATGATCGTCTTAAAGTATCATGGTAATGATCTCATCCTGCGCAGCTTTAATAAATCGATCTTCCCCAAACAGTAGGCTAACAGCTTGTTCGTCTTAGCAAGGTGCTTGACGAGTTTTGACGGTAGGAACCGTTCCCGGAGGAATGAAGTAGCAATCGTGAAAGATCTCGATTCCGGCTAACTTCCTTTCGAGATAGTGCCAAGGTTCGGGAAATCCATGAAAGAGTTCTTGACTTCCTTCCCTAACGAAGTATCCATTTAGGGTAGGGAGATAGGGTTGCATTTGGATTCCCACGTTCTTACGGTTTTGAACTTGGGCGAGCATCTTGAGAGCTTCCACTTTAGTGGGTTTGTACCCTAATACAAGTGGTATCTTTTGTGAGTTGCCTTCTTTGTGGGGTGCAAAGGTGTTCCTTCGGATTGGATTCAAAGGCAATCCTGGGAAGTATCCTTGGGATTTGAGTATGTGGTTGACCACCAAATTGGAGTAGGGATTGAAGTATAAAGGTGCCAACTAGCTTTCTATGATGTATATGCTATGGAAGCCCCCAAGTTCATGAACTGGATCCGTGAGTACTTGGTTACTTGATCCCTTTTCTATTACTGCCTTGATGGGTGATGAGGTGAATGTCACCACTTTACCGTCTAGTGGGATCTTGATCTTATGGTGGAGGGTGGATGTTACCTCTTTGGAAGCGTGAATCCAAGGTCTTCCTAGAAGTTTGTTGAAGGATGCTTCAATGTCTACTATTTGGAAGTTAACTTTTCGTTCAATCGGCCCTGTGGCTATGGTCAGTTTAATAAGTCCTACCACTTTTCGTCGTGTACCATCATATGCGCGAACATCTTGGTTGGTAGGGGTCCAATCCGACTCTTTCATGTCTAGTTTGTACGCCGTTTTCAAAGGTATGACGTTAACTGCCGAGCCATCATCTACCAAAGTCATTGGCACATTCTTCTTCAAACAAATGACAGTGATGTAAAGAGCCAAGTTGTGATTAGCGCCAAAAGGTGGTAAATCTTCATCCGAGAAAGTAACAGGGTTACTTAGCTTAGGTGATTCTTGGAAGACCAAGTTAACTACGTCATCGGGTGTGGAATTATGCGCCACAGTTAGTTTGGCCAAGGCTTGCAGTAAAGCCTAGCGATGTGGGAATGAGCTTGCAACTAGTTGCCAGACTGAAAGATCAGCCTTTGTCTTCTGTAGTTGCTTTAGCAGATAGTCAGTAGAGGTATCTTCGTTATCATTTGATGTGACGACGTTGGTTGGACCATTTGCTATGGGACCATTTTGAGAAGTGTTTTGGTATGGACGTCCCGAACGAGTAAGGTGGTCTACATCTTGATCCTCACTATTTTGGACTATTTCCTCACTGACTTTGACTAAGTAGTATTCAGTGAGATACTCATCTTCATCATCGTCAGCCCACACTCCATTTATGGTAGCAAGTTCTTTCATCCTCATGATCTCGGCCTCCAATTAGATAATTTGGTCGACTAGTTTATCAACCGCGGCTACTACTTCTTGCATTGTAGCATTTTGAGAGAAACTTAGTGACGCACGTTCTTTGGGTGTTGTACGTGGATCACGTAGGGTTGCCACTACACTTTCTAATTCTGAGACTTTCCTATTCACACTCTTTGCCGATGCTATAAAGTCGGTGATGGTAGGGGAAATGGTAGAGTAGTTCCCTTCTTCTTCTATGGCATAGATCTTATCTTCGACTGGAGAAATGAGGTGTGAACAATCTAGGGTAGATTCTTCACTTGTAATCATCAGAACTCCAAGAGGATTCTGAGTATTGTTAGGCTTGCCTCCAGGCGGTATTGGTAGGCGACCGTCTTCAATCATGTCTTGAAGCACATTCTTTAACTTGTAGCACTTTTCTGTATCATGTCCCTTGCCCTGTGATATTCGCAATACGAATTCTCGTCCCAGAACTTAGATTTCTTTTCTAGTTTAGGTGTAGGGCCTATGGGTTGAAGCTTACCCTATTTCATCAGTCTCTTTAGAGCATTAGAGTATGTGTCCCCAAGATTTGTGAATTTTCGTGGTGGGGTACTTTTCTTAGATGGCTCGAGAAGGTTAACTTCATCAGTCTTGCTAGTAGAGCCGTAAGAACGACTTATTGAGCCTTGGTATCAACGACCTACCGTTTGGGACAAGAGCCCTTTACAGATGTCATCCACGATCCTTGTTCCTAGTACAGTTAAGTCTTTGAAGGTCTTAATGTTTTAGTACCTCAAATGACTCACATAGATGGCTTTTAGATTGTCCACGAATTTCTCCACGAGGGTAGCTTCATCTGGACGTTCAACAAGTTGGGTACTAGTCTTCCTCCACCTACTTAGGAAGTCGGTGAAACCTTCTTTGTCATTTTGGGTAAGAATCTCTAAAGTGCGCATGTTGACTTGGATTTCGGCATTATCCGCATATTGCTTAGCGAACTCAATCGCGGCATCATCCCAAGTGGCAATCTTCTTATGCTCTAGAGAATAAAACCATTGTTTAGGAATGGTGTCGAGAGATGAAGGAAAGATCCTTAGGAACATCTTGGGTTTAATGCCTTTGATAGACATGTAATCCTTGAAAGCACGGATATGGTTCAAAGGGTTTTCATGTCCCTTGAATTTCGGGATATCCGACATGTTGAAGTTGGTTGGCGATTTGGAGCTCACGGCCTCATACTTGCGATTGTTTTCCCTATAGATATCATCCTCTTTGAGAAACATCAGTTGTTCGTCCAAGTATTGGAGTCGCTTCTCAACTGCAGTCGGATCTATGGGAGGGTTGACCTCTTGTGCTCCCACAAAAGGTGGTGGATCTTCACGTGCGAAGTCATTCACAAAATCATGAAGTATTTCATTTTCTGCAGGAGGCAACCTGGTTTCTACAGCAACAATTGGCCCCTCGATCGTGTTGAGGTGATTATTCACTTGGTCTTGGCTAGTTTGGAGACGAGCGAGCGCGGCTAGGATTAGATCATTACCATTCGGTGTTTGTCTATTGACACTTGCGTGACTAGTTCCAGGCATCTTGAAAACTGGATAAGAGATTGACGACGAATCAAAACACGATCGACCATTCTAGCACACTTACTCAAAGAAAGGGTTTGACTTGTGAAGTGGGAGTGTGCCACTTGTGTCAAGTGAGCTTTTTGAAGAAATGACACAGTTTGAAAATGTTGGTCCTAGTCAACTATAGTGTAGTCGTAGGAGTGAAATCGAGGCAAGGTTTTGAAATGGGTCTTGAGGCCCTAATTTTGACTCGACAATTGGACTGAGTTTTGACTGGTTTTGCGCTAATATTGGGCTTATGTTCGAAATTTTTACATTTTGAAAAAAAATTTGATTTTACAAAAATCTTCATGGTTTTGTTTAGAAAGGGTGGTCACATATGGTACAAGCATTCATACATGCATTATAACGGGATGCTGAGTGCATTTAAAAGGGTTATGGCTTAAAGGTGGGTTGCCATACCGAACAATCAAACCCAGGGTCTGTGGAGAGGCTCGTACCAAACAAGAGTAAGGCCGATTCCTAGTCCATTTCCTCGAGTAGTGAAAGTCCTTGATACAAACAAGAGTAAGTACCATGGTATGGTTGACGTCAATCGCTATCCATCCTTAGGCCCAAATAAGAATTTGGACCGTCTAGACGAGACGATTGGTCGAATGGGTTGGGTTGGGACTAGGAAGGCCGATTAAAACGATCTAGGAAGACCGAGTTATGAAAATCGACAACTGTCTTGTACGAACTATTCCCTAACCTTGTTCAAGTTTCACCCTTGGCTACACGTAAGTGTATTATCCCCAGCGGAGTCGCCAAACTGTGGATGTGGGCCCACGGGGCGAATAGCGAAGCAAGCTTTTCTTGTGCATTTGTGGAGTCGCCACCAACTTATTGTGGAAAATTGGAAACCGTTCGAATACTTCGTGCCATGTCAAGACACAAAGTAGTGACATGAACACCAAGAACTCGTTACCCTTAGCATTCTATATCTAGAATGACTCTCGTGGATGCCAATGAACACGGATGTTCACTGAGATCTGGAGTAAGGGGTAAGGGTACGTATTAGGAAGTTCTTTTGATCGAACACCTAATCCCGCCCGCCTCTATAGCGGCCTCTACAAATGATTAGGGAAGTTATTCATACTTGATATGCTGTTCATTTATATGCATGCAATGCAACATTCATTAGATTAATCCTAGCATGTGAGAATTCATACTAAGTCGGTTATCACGTAATTTAACATGCAATTGAGTCGAAGTAGGAATTCAAGATCGATTACATGTGAGAGCATACAAGTAATAATAAAGAAATACAATAAAAAAATACAATAAAAAAATTACAATAATTACATTGGATTAGTTGATTTTTGTCGAAAATACATTCAAAACGGATAATTTGGGGAAAGAAAGAATGAATAAATTAACAAACAGAAATTAGGTGATAATACGATTAATAGTTAATTAAATACGTAAACTAACGAATTAGGTCATGGCAGAAACGGGAGTTCAGAGACAGAACTGAAGCAGGAAGAGGTGCAGCAGAGCTGCGTCCCTTGGAAGAGGTGCAGCAGTTGCTGCGTCTGTTCCTGGGTTGAGTTCTGGCTGTGAAGCCGGAATTGCAAATTGTTAATGTTCGTTGGTGATTTTAATGCTTGATTATATTATTTGACTCGGATGAAAGTGATTAACAGATTATTTACATATGATTGAGGTCATAGAAACGATAAAACATGGATAAAAACAAATTAGAACGAATTGTATACAAGATTAATGATTAATAAATACAAATTAATCAAATTAATTGAATTAATTAGGTTAAACAAGTTATTAACGACGAATTAATGATGGCAACGAATGAAAATATGTCAATGATGAATTCCAGAGATTCAATATTGAGGAATCGAACCTCAAAAACCCGAATTTGATTTTAATGACGAAAACCCGCAAATATGAACTATAAGGGATTTAAGTCGGGAATTTTAATGATGGATTAATTAATGGTGATGAAAGATTAATGAATTACAGGTTAAAGTTATCATACTCAAATTGTTGTGCTAAAGAACAATGAACAATTGAAGACAAAGTGAAAAACAAAAGGACGAACAAAAGACGAAGCAAGAAGAAAGGAAGCAGGAACTGCGGCAGCCTCACGAAGAGGCGCAGCAGGTGCTGCGTCCCTTCGAAGAGGCGCAGCAATTGCTGCGTCCTTTCTCGACGGTTGTCTTCTGATAATCCGTGAAAAGGGTTTTAAAACATGGTTTTACAAATCGGTTTAAAATGTATTTTCGACATAAATCTTACAATTGTGATTAAAATAAATAAAGAACAATAATAAAAAAAGGATTTACACCCTCAAACTTACATGTTTGACGAAACGAGATTGACTAAGTTAACGTTTAGTGATGCTCGACTTGAATGTACGACGAAAGTGCCCTCTAGGAGGAATTAAACAGAATGATTAAGTTGATTGATTGCGGAGTTGGTCAAATTGGTCGGTCATGCAAAACGAGGCTGGTACTCAGAAGGATCCGAGCTTACGTGGTTGAAAGTTCAAGCACGTAGAGGCCAAAAAGTAAGAACGTGGTCTAGAATGCAAAGGGAGAAGAGAAAGGCGGACACTCGCGTGAGAAATATGTGAGACCGAAGATCTCTATTTATACTAATCACACGGAGGAAATTAGGGTTTTCGGAGAGACTTTGGAAATAAATCTCGAAATGATACGAAAAATACGCAGAAAAGGACTGAGGAAGAGGCGCAGCAAGCGCTGCGTCTCTTGGAAGAGGCGCAGCACCTGCTGCGTCTTTTCCTCAATGGTTTCCTCCTCCGGAAGAAAGATTTCCGTGTTTCTATTATGGAATAGCGGATTAATCTTATTTCCTTAATATTTTATATGATAATCTCGGGATATATGTTACCAAAGATCAAAAGATTGGAAAATATATGGAATAGAAATATCCGGAACGTTCTAGAACATTCTGACTCGGCATTTTAAACGGTTATTAGAAAATGAAGACGGTTTTTGACACGGACTCCAAATGTACTCTAATTACTGCCAAAACGACCGTATCGGTGCGTAGATGGCGACTATGGGGTAGACACTGTTGGAATATGTGTCCTCCGAATTGATCATTTAATTAATCGTCGTGCGACGGTGGTGATCAGTTGATCCCCTAGGTCATACCTATAGGGCAACACTCTTAATTGATCATTTAATTAATCGTATAACGTTACGAGTTAATTAAATTACTTGAAAATTGACAGACGATTTTGGAAGTAAAATTTACATATCACATTGGAATTTGATTAAATGAGATACGATCTAAGTAATCGAATTGTATCATTACTCGGATGAAATTATTGTTTAAGGAAACAATTGAATTCGAATGAATAATTATAAATACAATTTGTTGTGATTTATAAATTGGTAAAATATTTTGGTACAAGTAATTATGAATTACTAAGTCGATTTTTGTATATGACGTATTTTTATTAATACGTTGATTTTTAATATGTTAAAAATACATAGCAATTTTATGTGACATGTGACATGTAACATATTGACAAATTGACAAAAATAATATGGAATCCATGTTATCTAGTGTACCGAAATTAAGAGGGGATTAAGCTAATATTATGTTGATTGTATTAGTGGAGGGCATGATGATTACCTACTAATCTAGCCATGCAACGCTATTGTGCACTGTGAAGACAAATAAGTGCATGCATTGGCTCCCCTCCCCCTCTTCTTGTCCGGTTTTTTAGAGAGGAAAACCACCTTGGTTTTTCCTCTTATTTTACCTAAATATACAATAATGTTACTGTTGTTAGATTATTCATTCATCTCATCAAAAATATTTTTAGAGAGATAAAAATATTCCACTTCCTCTTCTCCTCTCCTAACCGGTTTTGGGAGATTAAAACCAAATTATTTTGGGTCATTTTTCTACAAAATTAATATTATCTAGTATTCATAGTATTAATTTTATTAAGAGTGAGCTTTGGGTATAAATCCTTGGGAGAGATCCTACACTTGCGTCTTTGTTCATCCAAAAGGAAAGCTCAAGAACAAGAGAGAAAGGTGATCTCTCTTGTGCCCATTTGAACCGAAAATCCAATGTAAGAATGGATGTTTCTTCCTTATTTTGTTTATTTGTTTGCATGCATAAGATCATTTGTTAATTTTATGACAAATTAAATTAAAACATATATGAGTATGTTAGTATATAGATCTACTTTTTCTTCAATCGGTATCATGAGCCATGGTTGTTTGCATGCAAATCGGTTAAAAGTTTTTCCGAGTTATAAGAATAACATATAAAACTTGTATAATTTTTGTTATTATGAAATATCACGAAATAAATTTATGCATGTTAAGTTTCTGGTCCTAAAATGTTTTTAGGATATTTTGGTTAATTTACGGATTTTTATTGTTCATATTATACAATAATGGCATGAAAATATGATTTTGTGAGTAAAAATGTCATTTTCGGACTAAAATTAGCTATACTTCGTATTTTCCAGTGATTTTTAGATATATTGTCACATATATTATTTTGAGATAACCTGTAAATTTTCATAATTTTTGGACTTTTATGCTCGAAAAATGGATTTTTCATTGTTAAATTCGGATTTAAGTGAAAAATAGGTTAATATGAGATAAATTTCGAATCTGGTCATAGAAATTTAGTATGTTGTCACATGAAATTTTACAAGATGTGTGTAAAATAATAGGCTATAGTGAAGTCTTTTTGCATGATTTATGGATTTTTGAAGAAAAATAGCATAAATAGTGACATTATTAGTGAAAAATTAATAAAACATAATCTATGACTAAGAAAAAACGTCCAATGTTGCATTTTATTATATTTTTCAGATCTAAAATTGAAAAGTTAATGAATATAATTTTTCTCATGTTTTTATGATTATTTAGTTAAAACCGATAAACCGCAACATTGTTTTTCCGGATAAATTTCGAAATTTTTAACCTAAGTTTTGAACATTATGAGTGTCATGGTATTTTTCCAGAATGTTCATGAGTTTAAATTTCAAATTTCAAATTTATTTGAAATTTTGTGATTTATTTGAAGTTTATAGCTTATTTTGTAATTTTTGGTCCATTAATGAACAATTTTAGAAATATGAGTTAATTATGGTCAAATAATTAGTGAAGACTAAATTTTGAGTCGTAAGAGGTTAGGGTAATTAACTTATGCATAAATATGAATTTATGTAATTTTTGTGATTATAAAATGTTGAAATCACGCAAATCCGTAAAAACCGAGTAATATACGATATTGGCTAATTAAAGGCGATTTAGCATAAAATTGGGCATGTTCATTCATATTATAATGCTGAATTTTCTTTATGATTGTCATAATTTTATTTATGTAATTTTTGAATTATGTAATTTTACTTAGTATGGCCTTAGTTTTTAATTGGTATTTCCCAAAATGTATGGGAATATCGATTCGGTTGTAATTTTATTGTGATCTCGTATCACCGTTTTGTAATTTAATAGATTTATTTTATTTTAGTTACAAATGTATAATAGTAAATTATGTAATTTATTATGTAATTTTATTCCTTTCGGAGTTCCCAAAGACGGATTTCTTCAAGATGGCGATACATAAAGACGGTGTTACCTCGAGATGCGTGCCACAACCGAAGTTCAAGGGACCAATGGAGTTGGTTTCCGAATATGTAATAGTTAAATAGTTTTTCTATTTTAGGAAGGTCATACTAGGATTTAATTTATGCTTTGCATTTTATTTATATGTCGCATGCATCGCTAAATCGCCATAACTAAAACATGCATTATCATTTTTAATCGAGTATATCGACCGTGTCAATTACAATTATCGTAGTTCACCGCTTTAGTTCACTTAAAACGTGATAGATAATAAATTGGCATGACCTCTCGCTAAAAATAAACAATTGAGACTTAGCCTTACCAAAGAGTAGAAACCATGAAAACCTATTTCGTGAGGGAGTGCGCTCGGCCACACCGGGGTACAAACCTTGTTACGTAGGGGAAGTGGGTGATAAATGTCTATCCACCGAATTCATGTTGGTAAGGGATGTGTCGGCCACACCGTGCCCAAGTTGATGTGAATTTGGATCATGGACACATTTATTCAAAATTTGGGTTGAACTCAACAAAAGTTTTTGATAAGGGATGTATCGGCCACACCGTGCCCTTGTCGGATGTGTTTTGGGCTAAAGATAAATGTTAATGTAATTTTATCGACCAAGAGTTCTAAAAGTAGAATCAATTAAAGAGTTAATCCACCGAGTTATATTGATAAGGGATGTATCGGCCACACCGTGCCCAAGTTAATATGAATTTGGATCTTGGAATAATTTACATAGTTGGGTAGAGGTCACTATATAAATGCTATACTTATTTACAAGTATTATTAAAACAATAAATGTTATGTTTTCCACTATTCCGTTATTATATTGTTCTATTTCTTTACCACAATTCATATATGATATCATTTCGATTTTTCAAAACCTCCATTAAAACATCGTAACTAAAGACAAATATGAATTTGCTTCTAAAACCTCAAATAAACCATTGCTAAGGATCTCTTTTAAAGAGTATAGATAAAGGTTATTTATTATCAAACAGGTTTTTGATTCTTGACTAACACATCTACTTACAATGGATTGTTATTCATATACTTAATTGAATTAAGTACCTTGAAGCGATAAATTGTTTTGGTAACTAGATTTGTTGGAAATCAAAATTGACCAAAATAACGCAACCACTTCAATGAAAGTTTTAAGACTAAAACGAACAAATGAAGAGTAATCTTCATGAATTCAATTTTGCTTCTAAAAGCAAAGACTCATTGAAATAAGTGGGAGCATTCTCTTAAACCGTTAAGATGAGGACGAGGTTCAAGAAGTAAAGGTTATAATGGAATTGATACAAGGTAATGTTAAAGGTAAAGTTGTTGAGAATGACGATACTAAACCTATCAATCCCGAACGACAAAGTTTTCATTGTCTTAAATGTTGGACACAAGAAAGGAAACTACCCCAAATTATTGAAGAATCAACAAGTTAGTTGTGGGACATCTAATGGGACCTTCTTCTTTAAATGTTTATTTGATTAAACATAAATTTTGCTAGTACCACTTCACAATATTAGAAACCAAAGGGAGGTTTTCATCATTGTATTAGACACATAAGATGATTAGAATATGACGACTAGCAACAATGAAGTCGAGAGATAGAGTCATTGTGTACTAAACCTAGTTTTTGGGTTTGGTTGTACTTAATTGTGACTATTAAGTACATAACTCTAAATAAGAATACAAACTTGTTAAGATACAAAAGAGGTTTCACTTATGTGACCCTATACACCACGATTTAATGTATGGCTAGCCCATTATCAAGGTGATTATATTCTAAACCAAACTAGAATGATATATCATGAAGATGATGCAAGACTCAAATTGGTAACCCAAGATTAAACCTTGAATTTTGGAATGATGAACGCAAAGAGTTATCGAGTACTCTTGAAACCATTAGATTGTTAATGGTATATGCGTATCTTGTATTCAAAGCAAGATATCTCGTACCTTTAGGTTGAAAAGGAGATCGAGGTTATAAATCATCGATCCAAAATAGGTTGATCATCATCTTTTACCACTGATTTAAGTTGACACTAGTGTGTTCACTTAATAAGGTAAATAGAGAAATCTTTGAAGAAGTTCAAGAGTTCAAGGAATCACGATTTAGTCGTGATGGGATTATCAAAGTGAAGACTTTGATATAAGCCAAAGGAAATGTGATATAGTATCACAAGTTAATCTCTCTTAGCACGCATTATGAAATAATGTGTGGATGGATAAGAAATCAAACGCTATTCGAAATGGTTTGGACTTCAATCAAGTTACTTTGAGTTACTTGATCCTTTTGGGAATTTTATCATTTTTGTCTAAATTATTTTTCCACTAAATCGAATCACATGAGATATGAAATGGTAAGGGTACCATGGTTGTAAGTTTTCACAAGAAACAAATGCTCATTTTTCCCTTTTCAATTATCACGAGCACGACGGGTTTGCGGCTCATGAAGCTGTCTTTCTAAAATACAAGTTTATTTCTAGAAGACAGAGTGGGAGAAATTATTCAAGAGCCACAGAGAATGTTATGTCGCAAGAAACTGGTCTTTCTTGGCTACATGAGACGTTTTGTGTAAGACATTGTTTCTTCAAAACCTAGGAGGTTAAATTCGTCACTTGTTAAAAATGATGAATTCATGCTACTTTTAAGAAAGTAAAGAGCTTATAACTTACAAAAGAAATTGTTTGATTCAAGTTGATTACTTCTAGAAAGTAATGAACATATGACTTACATAAGAGTGTTTAAGTCACAACTCAATACAAGGCTTAGAGCCATGAAAATCATAAACAAAAGGGCTTGATTAGTGACAAAGGGTTTCGCACTAATAAAGAGATATTTCAAAGCAAGATTGGTTGCAAAGGGTTTTGCACTAATTGAAATGATTAAGTCTTTTTGGATCTTCTTAGGGATTGTGTTTCATTATGAGGATATGCATACAACAAGTGAATCTAAAACCCACTTCTTCAATAGAAGGAATGTATTCAATACATGTCATGAGTTTTATAGATTCTTGCAATCCTAAGATAATGTGAAACTTAAGAGAGAATCTTAAGTAGGACATCAATGAGTTGGAATCAACATTTTGATCATGTGATAAAACTTTTCTCGTTAAGTTGAGAAGTTGTGTTTACACATGAAGTTTAGTGGGAGTTACGGAAATTTTAATTAGTCTTATATATGGCTGACATATTGATCATTGTGAATGATGTAAGACTTTTGGAGTATTATAATACATCTTTAATATCCAGATTTATGAAGATAAATCCACATGATATTAGCGTCAATAAGAAGTCTTATGTTGATAAGATTCATTACTAGTTCAACCAAGTTGAACATATTTGATTGGTTCCATTTGCTTCCGCTGCCAAATCAATTAAATAGAAAATGATGGATAACACTTCATATACTTAGAGTATGATGAATTGTTTTCAAAATTGAATTTAAGTAATCTTTACCAAGTAAGTCATAAAGATTACCCTTAAGTGCTTACAGAAGCATTAAGGCTATGATGCATAGTGTTTATGATGCAATTTTGTGTAAGGGTGTTACACAAGTGACAATTGACAATTGAGATTGCGCATGGTTTCCGACAAAACCATAATCAAAACACATTAGGATGGTTAAGATACCATTGTGGCAATGTTAATTAAGAAGTAGATTTTCTAGAATCGTTCTAGGCAATAAAGAACAATGAGAGATATTTATAACGGAAATTGAGTACACTTGCAATCATAAGATGTGCAAAGAGGATGAGTCCCGCACACTGTGAAAACAGTGGGAGTTATTCTTAGGCTAAAGGACCTATGTCTTGATTGGATATCGACACGTACTCAGAAAGTTTTGTGATGTAAATGTATACATTACAAAGGAAAACGAGTATGTAGTAAGGTTGAGTAAGGTACAAGAAATTGATAAAACCTACTAACCAAAGCCTTCTCAAAGGCTAAACATGATGAGTCATGTCATTTCAATTGAATTGAAATGAACAACTACGTACAAGATCAAATTAGATTATAGAACATGAAATAGTAATCAGGCATTGACTATTCATATGTGATAATCGCATTTGTCGTTCGATTTTTACTTTAAAACTCTTTTATTATACTTTGTTACATCCAAATGGGTTGTAGAGACAACGTTGAACCCCGTTAAAGTGAACCCGGATTAACATAGTATTAGCCCATAGTCGCTTGTATGAGGTGACGTCTCGAAGTGACTAGAGTGTGTTGCGATTGATGGCAAGTTCAAGTGCCATAGAGTCATGTGAGATGACTAGTCGATCACATAGGCACACTGTTAGGAACACCTTGTCGGGCCTTATGACCGCTTATAGAGTTCTGGCAATTTATATAGCCTGGTCGTGGCGAGAGTTGCTATAGTATTCTAATGAGTCGATTCTTTTGACTAAAGACTGTTCGCCTAAGATGGCACAGTTTCAGATTAACTTTGATTTGTGTTACTACGACCTTCGTAAATGGGGTCAAATTGGCATATTTTGGGTTATGATGGCTGTGGCTAATCGAAGGGAATAAGTGCCATAGGAATTGTCCACCCCCTTGTCAGGGTTAAAACAATATATCAGGGCCACTCGAGGAGTAATGAACTGGAAATGCGTGGCCACGCTCGGAATGTATCCATGGTGGATAAATCCGGTCAATCAGTTATTCTCCAGATCGAGGAAACCACTCTCGATATGATCACTTGCAAGTACGACCTGAAAGACACCTTGCATTGAGTGGGAGATAGTAATAGGACAAGAGAATTGGTGACGCACACTTGTCGAGGACAAGTGGGAGATTGTTGGAATATGTGTCCTCCGACAATAATGCGATCACGACTGTTGATCATGATGATCACATGTTTAAAACTCGTTATAAAGAATACAATTGGGAAGTAATTTTTACTCAACAACCGATCAACATATATCGGTAATGATTGGCTGACTAGAGTTTGACATTACTGTCGTGCGACGGTGGTGATCAGTTGATCCCCTAGGTCATACCTATAGGGCAACACTCTTAATTGATCATTTAATTAATCGTATAATGTTACGAGTTAATTAAATTACTTGAAAATTGACAGACGATTTTGGAAGTAAAATTTACGTATCACATTGGAATTTGATTAAATGAGATACGATCTAAGTAATCGAATTGTATCATTACTCGGATGAAATTATTGTTTAAGGAAACAATTGAATTCGAATGAATAATTATAAATACAAGTTGTTGTGATTTATAAATTGGTAAAATATTTTGGTACAAGTAATTATGAATTACTAAGTCGATTTTTGTATATGACGTATTTTTATTAATACGTTGATTTTTAATATGTTAAAAATACATAGCAATTTTATGTGACATGTGACATGTAACATATTGACAAATTGACAAAAATAATATGGAATCCATGTTATCTAGTGTACCGAAATTAAGAGGGGATTAAGCTAATATTATGTTGATTGTATTAGTGGAGGGCATGATGATTACCTACTAATCTAGCCATGCAACCCTATTGTGCATTGTGAAGACAAATAAGTGCATGCATTGGCTCCCCTCCCCTCCTCTTGTCCGGTTTTTTAGAGAGGAAAATCACCTTGGTTTTTCCTCTTATTTTACCTAAATATACAATAATGTTATTGTTGTTAGATTATTCATTCATCTCATCAAAAATATTTTTAGAGAAATAAAAATATTCCACTTCCTCTTCTCCTCTCCTAACCGGTTTTGGGAGATTAAAACCAAATTATTTTGGGTCATTTTTCTACAAAATTAATATTATCTAGTATTCATAGTATTAATTTTATTAAGAGTGAGCTTTGGGTATAAATCCTTGGGAGAGATCCTACACTTGGGTCTTTGTTCATCCAAAAGGAAAGCTCAAGAACAAGAGAGAAAGGTGATCTCTCTTGTGCCCATTTGAACCGAAAATCCAATGTAAGAATGGATGTTTCTTCCTTATTTTGTTTATTTGTTTGTATGCATAAGATCATTTGTTAATTTTATGACAAATTAAATTAAAACATATATGAGTATGTTAGTATATAGATCTACTTTTCCTTCAGACACAAGTGTTTGAGCGATCACTTGATGATAAACCTACGAACTGTCACAAATCGTTTCGTGTACCAAACATGCGGCCCAATCATCACCGGGTGGTTTGCGGGAGGTGCAGAAATGAGGTATCTACAAATTGAGAGTCTTATCATGATAAGATCTTTTATATCTGTTTAACATCAACAAGGTTGAGTAGGTTGTTCATATTGATGAAATTGGAATTACTATAAGAGAGTCATAGTCATTCACTGAACCTAAATAAGTTGTTGATTACATGTAATGTTTCCGCCATTAGAACAATAATGTATGCCATAAAATGCACACGCCGTGATGAAGCATATGCTAGGAGCATAATAAATCAATAACAAGTTAATTCATAAGGTGGTCTTGTGAAAGCCTTACACAACATCCTTGAGATTCTTGAAGTGAATCAAGGATTCGTTCACAATATTGGATGATATACTAAGTTATGTGTTGAAGGGTTGCACTAACTTTAGTTTCCAAACTGAAAAGGATTTGTCGAAATCCTAGGCTGTTTTTATTGACTTAGGAGTAAGAGACTAGAGAAGTGTTTTAGTTTCGTACATTGCATATTCTACAAAAGGAATCTAACTAAATTGTGATAAAATGGCCAACATAGGGAATGAGAGTAGATTCCGATACCAAAGACTTAATCATAAGTTATGTAATAGCAGTGGGAGCATCTTTCATGTTAAAGAGCTCAAGTCTAGTAAGAAGACTAGACATATACTTAGATAAATTTATGTTATTAGAAATAACATTGAATAGAAGGAAATAGCAATTTGTGAAGTTCGAATATATGGATATATGGCATATCCACTTGCCAAGCTTTTATTGCATTTCAAGTAGTGTAAAAGGTACACTATAGATTATAAGATATGAATTAATAATAATGTATTGACTATTCATATATGATAATCGCATTTATCGTTTGAGTTTCTTTAAACTTATTCATTACTTTGTTAAATCCAAATGGGCTGTTGAGACAAATTGAACTCCATTGAAGTGAACTAGAATGACATAGTATTCGCCCCTAGTTACTTAAAAGAGGTGACGTCTCGAAGTGACTAGAGTGTGATGCGATTGATGGCAAGTTCAAGTGCCATAGAGTCATATGGGATGACTAGTCGATCACATAGACGGACTGTATGGGACACTCTGTCAGGCAGTGACCGCTTATAGAGTTCTGGTAATTCATAAAGCCTGGTCGTGGCAAGAGCTGCTATAGTATTCTTATGAGTCAATTCTTTTGACTAAAAACTATTTGCCCAAGTTGGCACAAATATCTGAATAGCTTTGATTTATGCTCTACGACTGTCGTAACTGAGGTCAAATGAGTACACTTTGGGTTATGATGAACTGTGGCTAAGCGAAGGGAATAGTGCGATAGGAGTTGTCCACCCCCTTGTTAGGGTTAATTGAAATCTCAAGGCCACTCGAGGAGCAGTGAACTGAAAATGAGTGGCCACGCTCGAAAGGTATCTACGGTAGATAATTCCGGTCAGACAGTTACTCTCCAAGTCGAGGAAACCACTCAGGATATGATCAAATGCAAGTACGTCCTGTAAGTAGGGGTGGGCACCGGTCAAAACCGGACCGGAACCGGAATCGACAAAATTCATGGACCGGGACCAGACCGAATTACTAAAATTTCGGACCGGGACCGGACCGGAAAAATTCCGGTCCAAGATTGGAGAGGACTGGTTGGACCGGAATTACCCACTTTTTCAAATTCCGGTCCAAAAATTCCGGTCTATTGGACCGGATCGGACCGGTTGGACCGGAATAAAAATACAATTTTAAGAAAAAAAATGCAAATAACAATAATTTCGGGCATTCCGGTCCAAACCTGTCCGGACCGGAAAATACTGGTCCCGGACCGGACCGGACCGGAAACCGTAATCTTGGAAAATGGTGGACCGGAGACCGGACCGGAATTTTTAATTCCGGTTCCAGTCCACTAGATTCCGGTCCGGACTGGTCCATTTTTCCGGTCCGGACCGGATTATGCCCACCCCTACCTGTAAGACACCTTGCATTGAGTGGGAGATTGTAATAGGACAAGAGAATTGGTGACGCACACTTGTCTCGGACAAGTGAGAGATTGTTGGAGTATGTGTCCTCAACAATAGTGCGATCACATGTTTAAATCTCATATTAAGAATACGAAAGGGATGCTAAATTAAATAGTCAACTGATCAACATTAATCGGTAATGAAGATGGTTAACAATAGTTAAAAATGGATTAAGAGAATTATACCTAATGATGATTCCAAAATAATAATGCAAAGAATAATAGAAGTACTTGATGATTGATGGAAGGTTGTCAATCTCCCAATAAACCCAAATAATCTTCAATTACCCAAAATAAAGGATGA
Organism: Silene latifolia; assembly: GCF_048544455.1. Taxonomy (NCBI): domain Eukaryota; kingdom Viridiplantae; phylum Streptophyta; class Magnoliopsida; order Caryophyllales; family Caryophyllaceae; genus Silene; species Silene latifolia. Next base: position 103,553 of record NW_027413480.1, on the reverse strand, counting down.
ACAATAGAGAAATTAAAAAAATGAGGTTTTGTATTAAGACTTGATTAGAAGTTGATTACAAGATTAAAGATAGATTAGAATAACATAAACTACACTAAAGATTGATAAGAAGAATATAATAATCTAATTAGACTAATGGGGTATTTATAGTGGGGATTAGGTGCACAAATTAGGGTTACTAAGGGCTTAAATGACGATTAATTCCTTGAGGAATCGCTCCTCTCAAGAAAAGATGCGGGTCTCCTTTTAGCTAGTCTTTCAAAAATATGCGCATCTCGAATGGAGAAAGAAGAGGACGTGTTGCACTGGAGGACAATCCGAGCGTCCAAAAGGCCGGGACGAGCGGATTGTGTAGGTGTTGGACGAGCGGCCTGGCAGCTTGGATGAGCGGCTTGTGGAGCTTTTGGACAAGCGTCCCGATAGGTGAGACGCTCGGATCCTAGTCCAGCGTGCCATTTCTTCTTTTCTTCTTTTCTTCTTCCAAAAATCCTTCGGGATTTTGTCGGAGATGCAAGGATCTTCTTCATCATTGCCCATCTACTACATTATATACAAAGCCGTTCTAGTCTTGTCTTCTCTTTGATGCCTGGTCATTAGATTCGATCAATTTAGCTCTATTTTGCCATGAAAATGCAAGGTTTGCACTCCTCTCCTACCAAGGAAACAAAACCTCAAAGAATATACAAAACAAAGGACTAAAGATAGTAAATGACCCAAATATGCACTAAAAAGCATAGGAACGAGGCTAATTCGGGGGCTAAATATGCTCAAATATTGATCACATCAATACCCTACAACCTAGAACCTACCCTAGTTTTCTTGTGAAGACAAAAAGCAAAAGGGAATTCCCTTCCCCATGCTTGTGTTGACCGGCCACCCCTCCCCATATATGAGACAATTAGTTCTCATATTTGATTTTTCTATGCTTATGAAAAACCTCTCCTTCTCTCTACATAAAAATTGTTTTATGCATAAAAATTTGTTCATAAATTCTAATATTCACATAAGATTACTATGGTAGTAATATAACTAATATTAGAATTAATATTTAAGGTTAACTAATTTTATGACCTAGTTAATAATATGATTAGTGTTATGGGAATGTCTTGGGTGCATCACTAAGGAGGCATTCTACACTTGAGTGCATGAAGGTTCTTGGAGGATCATCCAAAAATGGCATTAGCTCAAGATCTATATTTGGAAAGAGTTCAAATCTAATGCCCTAAATCCATCACAAATGTATGTAAGAAAATCGTTTTCTCCTTATTTTTGATTAAAAATATCTTGCATGCAACTAGATCTATTAGTATATAAATTATGGGTAATTTATGAAATGATTAGATGAGTCTAATAGGGGTATATGAACCTAACATATCTGACCCGAGGTACCACACCCATCATTCTACAACTATCCCCCGGGTGGGTTCCCTTCTTCTGGTTATAATGCTGGTACTTATGCTCCCGGTCCGAATTTTTATGGTTCGGATTATGGTGTAGAGGCCTTTAATGGTGGCTATGGAGGTTATAGTGGTTATGGAGGTAATAGTAGTTATGGAGGAGGACTAGATAGTGGAAGCAATATTGGTGAGCTCATTTCCAAAGTGATGAACCAAGTGGTAGTGGCCAACAAGATTATGCATCGGGATCCGGTGGAAGTAGGCCACAAAGAGGTAGGAAGGGCTTCAATTGTTGGCCCTTTTCTTGAATTTTTGATGAATGTAAGAGTCCCCTGTATACATACTAGCTTCGGAGGAGGCTAGCTAGTCTAGTAAGTGTTCTTTCCTTTGCATTTTAGTTTTTTTCCCGCAACCCATTAGATTTAACCTCTTGTCTTACTTGTTTATATGCTATGAGCCATTTTTACATTTAAGTTGGATGCTTTATATGTTGGCACATTGAGTACAATTTTGTGTTTAGCTTGGGGAGGGGGAGGGGGGGGGGGGGGGGGGGGGGGTGGGGGGTCACAATTGCATTTTAGTGTAGCTTGTATTGTAGAAAATCTGAAATTTTCAGAAAGTTGTTTTGCTTTTTGCTTCTTATGTTCCATTTAGCCTACTTTTGTCATGGAAAATATGCTTATGCCCTCTTGCTTATCCTAATGATAGCTTATTAGCTAATGATTCATTCTTATTTTATGGGATATTTGCTTCATGGGGATGTCTTGACATATTAGGTGGAAGATGAATTTTGAACCGAATAGGCTTGATCTTGACTTTGGCAAGCCACAAAATGGTAAGGTAGAGCCTCCTTGGACCGGCACATCTTTTTTTGGTCTCACTTAGGTGAGTTTAGGTCTCCTTATGGTGTGTGTTATATCAATAACGCACAAGTATGGTTTTTATTTCATCTTTTATGTGCATTACTTTCATAATATGCTTGCATTTGAAACCATTCACATTGACTTTATTGCCCATTTCTAGCCCCTCCTTACACATGTTTACATCTTATCTAGCTACTTTATACACTTGCCTACTGATACCGTCGTCAGGTACTAAAAATAAATACCTAAGTACTACTAACGGAAGTCAGCGGTAAGTAGGGTCGATCTCCACAGGGAGGCGGTCACTATCTACTTGTTAATTTAATCCGTCTGAGGTCACAATTGGGGGTTTGAAATATTTGTACTAAACTAAATGAGATTAGAGTAAGATAAAGGAATAAGAGGGATTAACAATAGAGAAGGGAAACTAGCATTATCGGGTCATCAATGAATATCAGTTATTTGCAGCTAAGGTCACAGATCGATCAATTGTATCAGTCTAAGGGGCAACAAATATCTCCTTCCGGTCTCAATTCGCCCTAAAATACTATTAGCTTAGCTTCCGCCCTCACTAAAGCATTCTATTGTTCACTGCGGGTCTCACCCCTTCCAACCTTTCGGTCTAGGTCAAGGCTTACCAAGGTTAAATAAGCTAAGTGCATCGATTCAAGTAGCTAGTTATAGTTAATTGCAGTGATTAACAACATAAACATGATAACAATGAAAGATCTGTAAACCTAATTAGCAATTAACAATAATCTTAGTGTAGCTTGTATTGTAGAAAATCTGAAATTTTCAGAAAGTTGTTTTGCTTTTTGCTTCTTATGTTCCAGTTAGCCTACTTTTGTCATGGAAAATATGCTTATGCCCTCTTGCTTATCCTAATGATAGCTTATTAGCTAATGATTCATTCTTATTTTATGGGATATTTGCTTCATGGGGATGTCTTGACATATTAGGTGGAAGATGAATTTTGAACCGAATAGGCTTGATCTTGACTTTGGCAAGCCACAAAATGGTAAGGTAGAGCCTCCTTGGACCGGCACATCTTTTTTTGGTCTCACTTAGGTGAGTTTAGGTCTCCTTATGGTGTGTGTTATATCAATAACGCACAAGTATGGTTTTTATTTCATCTTTTATGTGCATTACTTTCATAATATGCTTGCATTTGAAACCATTCACATTGACTTTATTGCCCATTTCTAGCCCCTCCTTACACATGTTTACATCTTATCTAGCTACTTTATACACTTGCCTACTGATACCGTCGTCAGGTACTAAAAATAAATACCTAAGTACTACTAACGGAAGTCAGCGGTAAGTAGGGTCGATCTCCACAGGGAGGCGGTCACTATCTACTTGTTAATTTAATCCGTCTGAGGTCACAATTGGGGGTTTGAAATATTTGTACTAAACTAAATGAGATTAGAGTAAGATAAAGGAATAAGAGGGATTAACAATAGAGAAGGGAAACTAGCATTATCGGGTCATCAATGAATATCGCTATTTTGCGCTAAGGTCACAGATCGATCAATTGTATCAGTCTAAGGGGCAACAAATATCTCCTTCCGGTCTCAATTCGCCCTAAAATACTATTAGCTTAGCTTCCGCCCTCACTAAAGCATTCTATTGTTCACTGCGGGTCTCACCCCTTCCAACCTTTCGGTCTAGGTCAAGGCTTACCAAGGTTAAATAAGCTAAGTGCATCGATTCAAGTAGCTAGTTATAGTTAATTGCAGTGATTAACAACATAAACATGATAACAATGAAAGATCTGTAAACCTAATTAGCAATTAACAATAATCTTCGAATTCCCTAAATCCTAGCAATTAAATTAGCTAGACATAAATAAAAAAGAACAACAACAAGGGATAGAAGAATAATAAGCACTAAATAAAGAGAGTAGGGAAAGAGAAAGTTACAAAATAAGAACCGGAAAATAGAGAGAAAAACAATGTTCCATTGAGAAAGGGAGAAAAGTAACGTATATTGTGATGTATCAAGTGGTCCAAAACCTAAGTCGTCTTTCCTATTTATAGGAAAGACAATTATTAAAATCTAGAAAACGAGATAAAACTAAAACAACCCAAGCCCATTAGCGAATCATTCGATCGAGCAATTTAGACCCACTCGATCGAACAGATTCATAGCAAAACCTCTTGATCGAGTAGAAAACCTACTCGATCGAGGAACCATTAAAAAGCCCATCTCGATCGAACACATAAAGTATTCGATCGAGTCTTCTCATCCTCCAAAAGTGCTTGATCGACTAATAAAGCCTTCGATCGAGCAACTTTGACTCAGCCAGCTCATTATGTCGTTAGTTTCATCCTTGACTTGGTGATTTAGCTTCCGAAATGACTTCACGCATCCCATAACAAGAGGATTCCCGCTCCAAATCCACTCATCTTCCAAATGAATGAAAAATGGACGATAAAAGGCTTGATTCTACCACTTTCAGGTCTATTCCTGCAAATAAACCAAAACAAACCAAAGTAGAATATTCGGGGCATTTCGTAGCATAAAACTACGAGAATAGCATAGAAATACGTGCATAAAGAGGCTTAAAAAGAGTATATAAAATGCACGTATCAAATCTCCCCAAACCAAACCTTTACTCGTCCTCGAGTAAGCTAAATGCAAACTAAGGAACAGATAAGAAAACTCAGAGCTAGCTATAAATGCCAACTTTAGCCAATTTAATGCAAGTGAACTAACACTTATAGCAAAATAGTCAAATGCAAACGAGTTGTAGGATGTTTATAATAAAGTTGAACCGTCGACCTTGCATGACCTTTAATGATGGACTCTCACAGGTCACTCTTCTCTCATGAAGCAAAGGGTAAGCATATAAGTGAATGAAAAGGAGAAAAAATAGTCGCTCACCTAAACTACGACCCACATAAACATGCATGCAACCAATATGATAGATAATTCTAGCTACCATACATACATTCCAACCAAATAAGGTCCTGTCACAGCCGAGGGCTTACAAAATTATGGTAAAGTGAGGCAATAAGTAAGAAAAGGCAAAACATTTATGGAAATGTGGAGGTATAGGCGGCCAAGCTAGTACCTAAACATAACCAAATAACAACATCCGATTCTTACGCAATTATAGAATTAAGTGCATGTGGCTTTCATTTGGCACAAAAACTCACCAAACCGAACTGAACATACTCCTCTGTAGGAAATATCGGTATACTTCCATTAACATTATAAGGATTATAACGAAATTATAGATATGAAAACTAGTCATAAAAGAAATTTGCATAAACAAAATAGAGAGATTATGAAATCAACCTTTGGTCCTAGCAAAATCGGCCTAAGAACAATATCGCAATGATATTCGCGTATCCGTTGCACCCAAGATGATATGAGATATGCCTTTTGTTCTTTCTAGAATCGATCCCTCAATTAACTGATTAATTTTTAGGGTTTTGTGTGTATTTTTGATCAGAGTGTGCTAGGTTAAAAAATTAGGTTAAGAAAATGGTCTCCCCTCACCCTTTAAACCGTGTAGGTTAGAGTCAAAATGGGGGAGATATTTTCTTCCCTTATTTCGGCCAAACCAACCGAAATATAAGAAGAATTATCTTCTTAATTTCGGTTTATCCACCTACCAAAAATAATGAGATTAAATCTTCTTATTTTGGTAGTTTACAAAATGTATACAATTAGTGTATTATTTATAAATTGTCATTTATATTATTCCGTATTAATAAATCTACACACAACAGCTTGCAGTCGATTTATTAATACCGGTCTGTAATAATTTATTATGACAATCTCGTATAATATATACTTTAATTATAAATATCGCATATTTAAAATTAGCTAATTAAATATAACCGATTACATTTAATTACGAATTAACATCTTAATTCGTCCAAGCTCACATTATATACATTAATTAAATATAACATATTATATTCAATTTACGAATTGACAGTTAATTCATCTCAGCTAATATTATTTAATTAGATTAAATAATCGTCTCATCAACACATTGACTAACTGTTTCGTCAATTACATGAACTAACCACATCCTTAATCACATCTCTCAAACACATCCTTTAGGTGTGACTTTTAGGGACCAGTTGATCACCGCCATCAGTATGATAATAACGTCAAACTTTCTAGCAAGCCAACCGTTATTAGGTAATCGTTAATCAACTGATAAAATACGAAGTATACCCTTGTGAACCTATAAGAGATTTATAAATGTTATCACACTAATTTGTGGAGGTCACAAGCTCCAACGAACTCCCACTTGTCCTCACAAGTGTATGTGCGATAACCGATTCTCATATCCTAAAATTTCTCCCACTCAATGTAAAACAATTTGCAAAATCCGTATTCACAATGGTCGTATTTTACATGTGATCAATATCAAGAGTGGTTTCCCCGACTAGAGAGTAAGTTAACTGATAAAAGAATCATCATTCGAGCATGGCCATGCATTTCAGTTACAACTCCTCGAGTGGCCCTGAGAAATAACTATACCTGATAAGGGTTGGATATTTTCTTCAACTCGAATCCTGCAGATGTAAGCATTGTATGAAATGACCCAGAAAAAATCTACTTAGTCTCCAGTTACGGCAGAACATGAGAAAGAAACCAAAGTCACCCAAAAACTGCCTTAATCTCAAGAGACAGTCGATAGTTAAAAGAGTCGACTCTAGGAACACAATGGACGTCCAATCCACGACCTAGCACCGAATGTTTTTAAACATTTAGGACTCCATTACGTTGTCACAAAAATTTGTCCTACGAGGTATCGTTATAATCTCGCATCTGTGATCGATCAGTCAACCGTTTGACTTATGGCTCGTTGAACCCATCATCAATCGACTGCACAATATAATAGCCAGAGTTATCAGCTCATTAAGGCGATTACGGACCAAAACAAATATAATGTAATTCAGTTCACTTTGTGGCGTTCAATGTTGTCGGTACAATCCACATGAAAAACAAAATATTATAAAAACGATGAAGTTATAAATAGTATATGAAAAAGATAATGTATCAAATCCATAATCAACTACTACAACTCAGGAACACGTTTAATTCCCATGGAAATAACGTGCCCTTCATGCTTATCAAAATTCAACGGTTTAGAGAAAGGGTCCGCGATGTTATCATCCGAAGCTATCTTGTCAATCACTATCTCTTCTTGCTCCACGTAATCACGGATCAGGTGAGCTTTCCGATGTACATATCTAGATTTGTTGCTAGACTTAGGCTCCTTAGCCTGGAAGATGGCACCTATATTGCCCCAATAGATGGTGATCGGGTAATTCGAACTAGGAACTACCGTAAGTCCTTGTAAGAATCGACGCATCCATATAGCTTCCTTTGCTGCTTCCGAAGCAGCATAGTACTCGGATGCAGTGGTAGAATCTGCTACAACATCCTGTTTGGAACTCTTCCAGTTGACCGCAGCACCATTAAGAGTGAAGACGAACCCGGACTGAGATTTTGAATCATCTCGATCCGTTTGGAAGCTAGCATCTGCGTAACCGATTGCGCATAGCTTAGTATCTCCTCCATAAGTCAATACCCTATCCTTAGTCCTCCGTAGGTACTTAAGGATGTTTTTAACAGCTATCCAGTGTGTTTCACCTGGATTCTTTTGGTACCGAATCGTCATACTCAATGCATATGCCACGTCTGGACGTGTGCATATCATGGCATACATGATTGATCCTATTGCAGATGCATAAGGAACACGACTCATGCGCTCAATCCCTTGAGGCGTCGTGGGTGACTGAGACTTGCTCAACTGCATCCCAGACGTCATTGGAAGGTTCCCCTTCTTGGAGCTGGTCATGCTGAACCTTTCAAGAATCTTATCCAAATAAGACTCCTGACTAAGTGATAACGTCCGTCGTGATCTATCTCGGTAGATACGCATTCCCAATATGCGTTGTGCCTCACCCAGATCTTTCATCTGGTAATGGTTCTTCAACCATCCTTTAACCGGAGATAAGAGAGGAATGTCGTTCCTTTAATCGACATACAATATCAAGAAAACAATCTTGCTCCCACTCGACTTGATACACAAGCATGGTTCCTCAACCGATCGAGTAAAACCATACTCTTTTATCACCTGGTCGAAGCAATGATTCCAACTCCGAGAAGCTTGCTTAAGTCCATAAATGGAACGCTTAAGCTTGCATACTTTCTTAGGATTTTCAGGATCTATGAAACCTTCGGGTTGCACCATATACAACTCTTCCTCCAAATAACCGTTTAAGAAGGCGGTTTTCACATCCATTTGCCAAATTTCATAGTCATGAAAAGCGGCAATCGTTAAGATAATCCGAATGGAACGCAACATAACTACAGGTGCAAAAATTTCATCATAATGCAAGCTGTGCACTTGAGTGAAACCTTTTGCCACTAGTCATGCTTTATAGGTATCTGGTTGCCTATCTACAGAACGCTTTATTTTTGTAAAGCCATTTGCACTGTAGAGGTTTTACCTTATTAGGTAAATCAACTAGATCCCATACGTCATTCTCATACATGGAGTCTATCTCGGATTGCATGGCTTCAAGCCATAGCTTTGAGTCGGAATAGGTCATGGCACCTTTATAGGTAGCGGGCTCATTACTCTCTAGGAGCAAAACGTCACTCTCCTCGACCATACCAATGTATCTGTCCGGAGGATTAGAGACTCTACCCGACTTCCTAGGTTCCTGAGGAATATTAACCGTATCATCAGTTGGAGGAACAACTTCCTCCATCTGTTCCTCGGTTGTTGGTTCTGGAATCTCCGACAGCTCGAAGGTTCTGTTACTTGTCTTGTTATCGAGAAATTCTTTCTCCAAGAACGTTGCACTAGCCGCAACAAAAACTCGATGTTCGGTAGGCGAATAGAAGTAATGACCAAACGTTCGTTTTGGATAACCAATAAAGTATGTCTTGACCGATCGCGGGCCGAACTTATCCTTTATTAAAAATGAAAAACCGTCCTTATCAAGTACGGAAACTGAAATAATGTTCTTAGACAAACTGGGTACATAGTAACAGTTATATAAAAATAACTCAAAACCACTAGGGAGTTGGATTACGTATGTTCCCTTCGAGAGTGCAGCAACACTAGCTCCATTCCCGACTCGCAGGTCCACATCACCCTTTCCGAGAGGTGTGATGTTTTTTAGGCCCTGCAAATGATTACACAGATGAGAACCACAACCAGTATCAAGTACCCGAGTTCCGAAACTTGCATGGTTAATCTCAATCATATGAATATAAGATGACATACCAACAGGAATGACGCGGCCTGCTTTTATGTCCTCACGGTACACGGGACAGTTTCTCCTCCAATGTCCAGTCTTGTGACAATGGTGGCATTCAATGTCACCGCCCTTTCTCTTTGCCTTGCCCTGTGAGCCACTAGTCTCACCAGGCCCACTCTTACCATTTCCTGGCTTCTTAAACTTTGCCTTACCTACAGTTAGGTCGCCTGGAGCTTTGCCCTTACCATTATTCTTGTTGGTAATCGTGAGAACATCCTGCTTCATGCTCCCACTCAATTTCATATCCTTCCCGGTTTGTACGAGAAGTGAGTGTAGCTCATGAGGACTTTTCTTCAAGTCATTCATGTAGTAGTTCGCCCTGAAAAGGGCAAAACCAACATGAAGAGAATGAAGCATTCGGTCAATGACTGTGCTCTCACTGATTTTGCAATCAAGTGCCTCCAATTTCTCGACATTCTCAATCATGTTAAGAATGTGTGGGCTAACGGGTTGGCCCTTTTGGAGTTTCGCATCAAAGAAGCGACATGTATGCTCATAAGTAACGATTCTCGGTGCTTTTGAGAACTCGTTAGTGAGCGTGGTGAAAATCTTGTTTGCACCTTGGGCAATGAAGCATCTCTGCAAATTGGTTTCCATTGCAAAGATGAGTACGTTCTTTATCGCACCCGCTTCCATGACGAAGTCACTATAAGCAAGTGACTCGTTAACTCTTGCATTGGGGCCTGGGTTACCGGTATTGGCTCAGTTAAGTACCTGAGCTTACCGTCAGCAATGGCAGCATTCCGTAGTGCTGCCTCCAAGTCCGCAAAGTTGGACCCATCATTTTTCAGTCGTGTGAACTCATTCATGTTGTCCATGAAAAATTTAAGCCAGGACTCGCGTCCAAGTTTGGCACTTGGCATTGGGATTTCGTTATTTCCAGCCATTTGTTGTAACAGTATTATCAAAATAAACGTATTCTACACTGTGAAAAGAAGCATAAAAATAATAAGCATATGCGTCGTTATGATTTAAGTCTTAATGCAAAACTGTTATAAGCGAAGTCTCAAGCATTTATACAATTGACCTCCCTCAAGAATTATATAAATGATTCCAAGACTCATTTATCTGTAAATTGACAAGCCAACCTTTTGGCTAATTCTACTGTTAGAATTCTTGGTCGATAAATTTCTGTAAATACTATCTTTAGTCCATCATAATCACGAGAAACTCTTCGGACTATAATATTGAGATAAACTAAGTTAACACATACTACTACCCAACGTAGAAGGGGTCATATTATGCCTACCGACGAAGAAGGGATTCATAGTTGTTTGCCTTTATAAAGACTAGTCTTAATTTCCGTTTTAGAGAAAGATCCCATCAACTTTATTTTAATTCATTTTAAGTGAACTAATATCTAGCATGCGCGAATGAATAAACTAAGGTGATGGCTTAAACTGAGTGACATCTGTATGTCAATGAAAACTAACATTCAATCTATATGAGTTAATTTTCATGTATTTTAGTAGGTGGTTTGGTTTTAGGCGGAAAATGATGCACTAACTAGCATGTGAATGAAAAGCAATAAGAACGGTAAAACGTAAAACAAAATACAGTCCTAGTGTGGCCTATCTATCAAAATGAACATAAATATAACTTTTGAATCCATCCTTGGACCCGAGAAGCTTGTATTGATGTTCTATCTTGATCCATGTAGCGGGAGTGAGCTCCAATCTCCATCTTTAGTCTTCTCAAAAATTACAATTTAAAATTACATAATAAACCTATTTACATTCTAAATTCAAAACCGTAATAAATAAAGAAAACCAAACGGAGATACGAGATCTCAAATTACATTAAAAATTATGTTTCCATCATTACGAAAACATAATTTAACTAAGGCCACACTAGGTATTACAAATTACAACCGATTGCAAATATACGTAAATAAATCCATTCAACGATTCATTCAACTAATAAAAATGCATCAACCAAAAATTAAACATGCAAGACATAATTCCTTAATTATGTAGATTAATTTCCCAAACCACCTATTTGAATGATCAAATTAAGTGACAATTCCTCAATTACTCACATTAATTTCAATCTTAATTCATATTAATCTTGTAATATGAATTTAATCCAACATTATTTTAAACTTCTTTAAAATAATTAGGTATCTAAAACTTGTGAACTGTTTCACAACAAACAATCATACATTATAAAAGTAATGTATAATTATAATTGGCCAAAACAAAATTATGCACTCGACATTCCAGAAATGCGAAAAAAAACAAAAATTTTTTTTTTTATCGTCTCGGCTTTTACAAAAAAAAGAAAAAAAAAATTTCTTTACCTTTCTCAACAAAAGAAAAAAAAAAACCGATTTTTTTTTCTCCTTTTGTGCATTCGGCACAAACCCTAAAAATGGAAAAAAAAAATTCCACGGCATTCAGCCGTCCCAAAACTCGGAAAAAAAATTTATGTGGAAAAAAAGTTTAATGTTTCTAATATAACATGATTGACATAAAAATCATCTATTAATTTAAACATGGATTCAAGCTTCATGATTCAATCTTAACCTCTTAAAATGAATATCCAAATTATGACAAAATCGATTATCCGCATATATGATTCATCATAATTGATATGAACATGATTAAATTAATTTCTATGCCAAAACTATATAGCAAAAACAATTTATCAACAATGAAACAATTTCCATTTACATTTTAATTTAATCCTCATTAAATCAAACATCTACAAATTCATCATGTAATCATTTTAACTTAATAAAACAATAAAATGAATGAATCAAAATGGAAATAAATCATCAAAAACAAAAACAAAACTCGGCTGAAAAAAAAAAAATTCTTCTCGGCAAAAATTTTTTTTCCAGCCGAAATTGTTTTTCTTTCGAAATCCTTTTGTTTAAATTCAATTATGAAATTCATCAAAAATAATTTTGTGGCCTTGGCTCTGATACCACTTGTAGGAAATATCGGTATACTTCCATTAACATTATAAGGATTATAACGAAATTATAGATATGAAAACTAGTCATAAAAGAAATTTGAATAAACAAAATAGAGAGATTATGAAATCAACCTTTGGTCCTAGAAAAATCGGCCTAAGAACAATATCACAATGATATTCGCCTATTAGTTGCACCCAAGATGATAAGAGATAAGCCTTTTGTTCTTGCTAGAATCGATCCCTCAATTAACTGATTAATTTTTAGGGTTTTGTGTGTATTTTTGATGAGAGTGTGCTAGGTTAAAAAATTAGGTTAAGAAAATGGTCTCCCCTCACCCTTTAAACCGTGTTGGTTAGAGTCAAAATGGGGGAGATATTTTCTTCCCTTATTTCGGCCAAACCAACATAAATATAAGAAGAATTATCTTCTTAATTTCGGTTTATCCACCTACCAAAAATAATGAGATTAAATCTTCTTATTTTTGTAGTTTACAAAATGTATACAATTAGTGTTGATACGTGCCTAATGTATAGTCTTTTTGGCCTATTTCAACACGTATTTCTATGCATTTCTATACTGTTTTTATAGTATTTTGCCCCGAATTGGCTACTTTGGTGTATTTTGTCCTTTTTGTAGGAATGATCGCGGAAGTAGCGGAACCATACTCCTTTTCGTCCCTTTTGCATGCATTTAGAGGAGACGGGATTGTCCCAGAGTGAGATGTTGCACTTGGAAGTGTCGTTGCACGCATTACGAGGCATTTGGGTGAAGACGTGAGCTGAATTGAAGACCCAAGTGGTCTATCGAGCTGTTTAGTGGTATATCGAGCTGTTTGGTGGTCGATCGAGTTATTCCTTACTCGATCGAGTAAGCTGCACATGACAAGTCCTCGATCGAGAGCCCATTTGGTCGATCGAGGGACTTCACGAGACGATGGTCGATCGAGTGGTGTAAGCCACTCGATCGAGAGGCTTCGACGCTATGGGCTTTAATTAGTCCATGTTTTAGTATTTTTCCGCAAAGACTCTTAGACTTTGGCTATTTAACCTATGTTTACTAGGTTAATTAGGCATCCCTTTTATTTATCTTTTCAGCTATTATTCATTAGACTCTCTAAGTTTTTACAGTAGAACATTTCCTACGTTGCTCTTACTTTTCGACTGCTACTCTTGCTTCCGGGATTGCTTCATTGAATTTCGTGTTCTTTACGCCGGAATTTGCTTGGATTGTAATCTCCTCTCTTCTCTTAATAATAATTAACCTTCTTGTGTTTTTAATTCTTGTTTATGTTATCGTTCTTTCTTGCCCTAATTTCCGTTATTGAATTCTTCTATTATTTCATTATGTCATCTGCTGGAAATTTATATGCTGTTAGTTTTATTAAGAATATGAGTAGCTAAACCCTTTCATGTTGGGATTAGGGGATCTGCGGTAGTGAAATAACGACGTAGTGAATGAATTAGACGAATTGACTAAGAGACCCTGTCACTATAGCAATATAACTGTAATTCTCGACCTAGTTGAGTGCACGCTTCTATGTCACCCATTAATCTGGCTACAATTAATCCTGGATCGAAAGATTGGACTAAATAGGCCTGCTATAAACAGTAGACTACCCTAATGAGGACGAAAGTTAAGTTAGTGGTATTTTAGGGTGGGAAGTGGACCGAAAGGACCTTCTAATATCCGTCTCGCATTAGTTCGTCTGAGTCATTTACTGCTAAGTTGTTGAACTATCGTAGTGAACCGAATTCCCGACATGTCTCCCTCTTATTGATAGTTTTAATTCATTTTCCTGCTTTACTGCCTTCTGCTTTACTTCTCTTTCCCTTCAACTCCGTAGTTTAGAAACCAAAAATTCAATCAAACCCAATTGTTACCATAGGATTAGAAATAGATAGCTGTAGTTGCATTACCTCCCTGAGGATTCGATACTCGACTGCCTCTACTACATTTTTAGTTGAGACCGTTAGGTTTTATTTTTGACAGTGCACGCGACGACGTGTCAAATTTTGGCGCCGTTCTTGGGGCAATTGCTCAATTTACTAGCTGTTTTATTTTTAATTCTTCTTTTAGTTTAAGGAACATCGTTCCTTAGACTACTCTTATATCTTGTCTGTAGTTTCTTCTTATGCGCAGGTCGCAAGGTGGGCCACTACTACCTTTTGATCCCGAGATTGAGAGATCTCTGCACGTAAAAAGGAGATTATTTCAAGAACAACAGGAAGAGGAAGAGCCTAGTTCTCGTGGTAGCTTTTACGAGAACGAGCTTTTCGAAGACAATCCACCGTCTTCTCCAGTTTCCAATTCATCAGTTGAATCTATTACTTTCCCAGATTTTCCCGAAATGGCTGAGGAAGCAACCATTGCTAGTCACTCCGAGCCCACGGCCGACAATCTCTATAAAGGGTTCGAATCAGGGAGATGCTAGGAAGTTCGAGCCCAAGCCTCGCATACATCAATATGGTCGAGAAAAATCGTTCGGGAGCTGCAATCAAGACGCAGCTCAAAGATATGGAGACCTTCATTGATTATCGCTGCTCCATACCTCCTCCCACCGGCGTGACAAACGATCGATCAAAGAATCTATGTTCATCTTCTCACTCCGCGATGCTGCAAGGGAGTGGTATAGGGATTTGGACCGAGCTGCTCACGGCATAACAGATTGGAATTCGCTAGCATTGGCGTTTTATAAGAAGTATTTCTCTGCTTCGAGAACCATCGCCATTAGAGCTCAGATAACGAGTTTCAAACAGGGGCCCGACGAGAACTTCCACGAGGCATGGCTTCGTTTTAAGAAACTAGTGCCGACCATACCACATCACGGTTTCGAAAAATGGAGTTTGTGCAACCATTTTTACAATGGTTTATATGATGATCAGAGGGCTATCTTAGATGCAGCAGCCAATGGTCGATTTGCTGACAACTTGGGGGCGACCAAGGGATGGAAAATCATAGATGATTTAGCCACTCATAGGGCTGAATATGGGAATTCAAGAGGAAACCAAAGAAGAGCCGCTAAGTCCTCTTCAGTAGCCGCATTAGAGGCCCTTACCGCGAGGTTTGACAAGTATGAATTAGGGGGAGCTCTCAAGGGAGGGATGTACCAGGTTAATGCTATGACAGACGGTCCTTTCGTCTGTACGAGGTGTGGGGTAGATGGACATGTCTCTGATTATTGTCCTAGTCCTTATGAGCAATGTGTTGCCTTCCAACATTACAGGCAAAACAATACTCATTACGAGCCGAATATCCACCCCAATTTGAGGTGGAGTAACCAGAACGTACTCAACCCCACCGCTCCTCCGAATCGCGGCAGCAAGAATAAACCGTATATTCCACCCCATAAGACTCAACAGGGCTATCAGAAGCCTCCATCTTTTAACCCTCCTAACCACGGTTCATCTTCAAGTGGGGTAAGTGAAATGGGCGAGTTAAAGTCTATGATGCAAGCCATTACAAAGCAGCTTCATGCGAGTGATCAACAAAGAAGCACAAGTGATCAACAGAGAGACGCGTCCATAAAGGCACTTGAGACTCAAGTTGCTCAACTCGCCGCGAATCAATCCTCGAGGAAGCCGGGTCATTTACCGACTCAAAATGAGAAGAACCCAAATGAGACGGTACATTTGATAGAGTTGAGAAGCGGTCTTTCTTATGAGGGACCTAAGTACGAAAATCGGACCCGAGGAAGTCACACCGATGATGAACAATGCTCGTTAAGAGAAAAGGACTCACGACACAGAGTTACTCGATCGATCAAGTCCGATGCTCGATCGAGTGGAAATGGTGAAGAAGCTGGTCGATCGAGTAGCATCCCCGCCGATCGAGTGAAAATGAAGATGAGGTCGGTCGATCGAGTGGTAAGTTTGCTCGATCGACCGACGCTGGTGAAGAAACCGCTCGATCGAGTGAGCACGCTTCTCGATCGAGTGAGCATGATGACGGGAAGCTTATACGAGAGCCTGCTAGTGCTCGTTTAAGCGAGGAATTACCCGAAAGGCCTCGTTCGAGAGGTAAGAAGCGTCCGAAGGATACCGAACTTGCTCCGGAAGACACTTTGGAAGCGAGAAACAAGGGACTCGAGATTCCACCATTCGTGTTCCCTTCCCGAGTCGGCTGCAGAATACCAAGATTAATCAACAGTTTAGCAAATTTGTTGAGCTTTTGAAGAGTTTGGAAGTTTCCGTGCCGTTCACTCGAATTGTGACCAAGGTACCCTCTTATTTAAAATTTATGAAAGAAATTTTAGCGCGTAAGAACGACTATAAACGATAATGAGACCGTAGCTTTGATCGAGGTGGGGTCACCCTATCTCAAAATAAGCTACCTCCTAAGCAATCGACCGGGTAGTTTTTCGATCCCTTGTCACATCGGTATGCGATTGATTGATAATGCGCTATGCGATTTAGGCGCTAGCGTAAGTGTTCTACCTTTATCTCTAGCTAAGAGACTTGGTGTGACAAAACCGAGTTGCACCAACATGACTCGTCCCGGATGGCCGACCGTAGTTTATCACGGCCACTAGGTGTAGCAGAAAGACGTACTGTTCGGATCGGGAAGTTCTTTATTCCCATTGATTTTGTCGTCTTAGATATCCCCGAAGATGTGCACACCCCTATCATTTTAGGGAGACCATTTTTGTCCACCGCCCGCGCAGTAATAGACGTCGGGGAAGACTTTGACCTTTCGGGTAGGGGACGAGGAGCCGACTTTCCATCGGTCAAGTTCCGGAGGGCTCCCATGCAAGCTCAGCCTTGCAATGCCCTCTCTTCCGTTGACCCTATTATTGACACTCCAGATGAAAATTTGGAGAATATTGCTATTATTGTTAACCCTCCGCCTCATGCTGAGAGCAAAAAGGAGGAAAATTCGTCTGTTTCCCTTTACTGCGTGCAGGATGAAGAAGGCAAGAAAGGAGTCGTCAAAGGACAGGGTGCAACCATTATCAATCAAACTGGAGCCAAGGATGCCAAAGAAGATGACAGAGGGGCGAGAACGAAGACAATTCGAACCTACATAGATTGGAACTATGTTCCTCCTCCTCTTGCAAACAATAATTCAAGCTCATGGAAATCAAAGAGGACGGCCGATCGTCGGCTGAAGTGACGTCCTCCATCGAAAACCCACGAAGGGGCTACTTTGAAAGTCGATGGGAATTAAACGGGGAAATGCCCCGTGTAACAAATTGTAATAGATATTTGTTGAATTTCTCTTGAATTTCTTTATTTACATTTTTATTAGGACAATTAGTTTAGACAATCCTTTAGCTTAGACCGAGACTTTAGACTGTGTTTTCTACGCATTTGGTATTTTGGGATGTGTTTGGATATGTTTTATGCAGGTTTGGGGAAATGTCACGCATTTCGAGGAAATAAAGACGGAAATCCAAGAGTCAACAAGAAGAAGCCCTCGATCGAGTAATTTTGTACTCGATCGAATGGCAATTGGGTCGATCGAGCTGGGTGGTTACTCGATCGAGGAAGACCAAAAAGAAACAGTCGATCGAGAGGTTTCGTATTCGATCGAAAGCGAGAGGGACATCAAAAGTCCTCGATCGAGTGACTTAAAATCACTCGATCGAGTGAAATGAACAGGAGACGGGAGTTTTCTTTCTTAAAACTCTTTACTTTCCTAATTCTATTTCATTTAACCCCTAAATTCCGTCTAACTCCCCTTAATTGCGATTCCCATTTCCCCCAAATCCCCAATTTTTGCCCAAAATTATCAAATCCACCACCTACATTCTATTACTAGCACTTAATTCTTCAATAGCCCCTTGTATTCCCCCTCTTTTGTGCTCGTTTTTGCGGATTTTAAAGGGAATTAGGGTTTGCGGTTTTTCGATCAAAATCCGCCTTTGTTGCTTGTTATTTGAAGTTTAATTGCTTGTTGTAGGATAATCATCATCAAGTAAGTGTTTCTATCACACTCTTTGCATTTTCTCTTCATTTAATTCGATTTTTTTTGAGGTGATTTGATTTAGGGCTCGAAAATCCATGTCTAGTCGATTTTGTTTCGACTTATTTGTGTTTATATGCCCTTAATTAGCTTGTTGATGATCTTTTCGCAATTCCTCGCTGTGTCTACATGTTTAATTCGAATTTTGCGCGATTTCCGCGATTAGGGTTCCTGTAAGTCGAAATATGTCGACTGTCAGACGGTCTTTCTATTGCCTTGCTTGCTTAACTTCAGTTCTTGCTTACTTATCGCTGTTGTTAACTGCCGTTACCGTCCCCTATCGCCATTACTTGATGTGAATTATTGGGAAATCCATCTTTGTGAGTAGAAATCTTCGATCGCTAGGAGTCATACATGCTCCCATTTTTGGTTTTCATGCTATATTAGCCTTTAGCAGTCATTATTTTATCATATCACCACCACTCACATGTCAGTAATTCAAGTTTGAGGAATTGTTGGGTTTTGCATTCTGGGAGTCGATTTTTTCGACTAATAGGGCCATTCTTTTTGGTCATCACATGCTTTGTTAACGCTTCATTTTAGCCACGGTTAGCAGCTATCTTCTCTTATCATGCCTTTAAATACCTTGCAGGATGGACGCGAGTTCTGCCTTCCACTAGTACGTCCTCCACTCGTCCGTGAGCGAGTCGGTGGTCCCCGCTTGTTGCCACTAGCTCGCCTTGGTCACCACCGCAGCACACCGTTCTACTTGTCTCAGCTGCAGGGACAGTTTACTCCGCGGCTAGCTCAGCCGGGAGCTCGGTTCAGGTTACACCGCCACTACTCCCACCAGGCCTTTCTCTCTTGCTAGACTGCGGATTCACGCCCCGTTTCCATCAGCCTGGTATGCTGCCACCGAGGCCACACCAAAGAGCTAGCCATTAGCCATCACTTCCAGCCCTTTCCGAGGTCAGTTGTTACGGAGAGGGCGCTCTCGCACCTTTACCGAAGCTCGCCCACGATGCGTTTCACTTCGAGGCTCACCGGAAACGGTTAGTCACTTTACTTCGTTGCCCTCTCTCCCCCACCCGTTTCCTTGCGCGGACTGACCTAGAGACCTTAGGCATTTATGAGGAGGTCTGTAGTTTGTTGAACGGGACGGGTATGTCGGGTCTGATTACCATGCAGGAGGCTACCATTCGTACCCTTACGTACGAGTTCTTTAGCTCCTATTCTTTTGACACCGACTCCTACACTGCTGACCACTCCAGTTCTTGCATTCACTTTCGACTCCGCAATGAGTCACACCACTGGACTTTGGCCAAGTTTGGCCAAGTTTTAGGCCTAGTTAGTGACGGTCCCACCGCCCCACCTCGAGACCTCCTTCACCACTGGGGTCGCTCTTTCTCACACTCCCTTCCACTCACGGAAGGGAGCTCACATTCACTTACCTGCGCCCCGTTACTACTTGCGTCTGTTAGGAGAGACTATTTTTGGGCGCCCTGAGTCCAATAACATGACCAACACTGAGCTAGCCATTCTCGCGGGGTACCTCAACATTGACTACGGTACCCGTTTGTTCTAAACATTGCTTATCCGGTAGCTCAAAGATTGGAATGGAATTGGGACTCGGGTAAAGACCGCTATTGTCTGCGGCGGGCTAGTTACTAGGATTGCCCGCCACCTTTACCCCACTGACCCCAGGCTCACTGCATCTGATGAGATGGCTTACCTTGACCTGGGAGCCATGACTGACTTCGCCTGGTTCCCAAAGGCGAAGGGGAGTGCGAGGACGTGGAAGATCTGTGGTTCCACGTCCTGTTACCTTGCCGTGCTCTACCCTTCCGCCACTTCGTCGCTCCCCCTACTGCTGCCGAGGGAGCGAGGCCACCTCCACCTACCTACCACCTTACCTTCACCCCTCCTTCTTCTTCTAGGAAGAGGAAGCGGGATGCCGGAGCATCTTCTAGCTCTCAGGCTCAGACTCAGGCCCAGGCTGGACCGACCCCCACGCCTCAGCCTACACTCACTCCACCTCCCTCTGACCCGGCCTTTCCGGCCAACTTTGTCTGCCCTCCTGTTTTAGAGGCGCCCGAGGTCATGGACCAAGGGCGTCGTGATGCCGTGCTTTCGGATATGTGCAGGTACATTACTGAGATGAGACGGGATATGGCTTTGGCTGTATTCCCGCTCTACGAGTTCCATATCCGAGCCCGGCGACCGATTCCAGAGAGGTGGCCGCATCCTTCCTTCTACCGATACCCAGCGGACGGGTACCCTCCACTTTCTTCGACTCGGGAGGAGCCGAGGAGACAGCGGTAGCACGAGAGGTGCGGTTCTGGTGGGCCGAGCAGCGGGCACAAAATGAGCCGCCAGAGAGGAGGAGAGTGATCCTCCGTTCGTACCCGGTCCGGAGGATCACTGAGATGACGACCGAGTCTCCCCCTTGTTTGTTGCTGGTGGGAGACCGTTTTGTTGAGTCGGAGTACCTAGGAGACGGCGGTGCCGACGACGAGTAGCTATCGGTCTACTCACTTCCCGCTTTAAATTTGGTTTGGGGAAGTTCGTGTTTTGTATGTTCTCTTACTCTTTTTATTTCGTCTCCTTTATTTTCTTTTATTGGTTGTATACTCCCATCCCCTATTTTTCTGCTGGTGTATGCTGGAGGACAACGAGGGCGTTGTCCGTTTTGGTTTGGGGAGGGTATTGCATCCTTTTGAGTCTGCATCTGCATTTGTTTTGCATTCACGTTTAATTTTCAGTTTGCATTTGTTTTTTATTTTCATAAAAAATCAAAAATACAAAAAAAAAATAGAAAATTTCAAAAATTCAAAAAGAATTCACGTTTATTTTAGCATATAGGTTGAGTCGGAACGGTAGATTCCCGTGATGAAATTGCACTATAGCTTGTCATATTACTTGAGCCTTGCACTTGTATTGATAGTTTTTAGCCTTGTCATACGCATAATCTACGAATTTCTGTTCAAATAATAGCTGACTGTTTAGACTTGACCTAATAAACTGGTAAACTACTTAAAAATTCTGAGTTTTAGAGCCATAACTGGTGACATTCATGACCAGTTCATTAGGAATTTTGAGAGTAGTACTCCTTGCATAGCATGTTTGTCTCATTTGCACATTTATGACATTCAATTTCTCGTCAAATGCACATATTCGGGTTTGTGGTTGGTGTCACATGCAGGAAGGGTCTTGCAATTTCCCCCTTCTTACATCTTTCACCCATTTAGCTCCACTTTAGCCAAACTTGCCTTTTTGACCCATTAGCTACATTCCAAACTAAGCCTGCCTAGTCAAGCTAGTTAGTTTGTCCTCTTGTGGTATGTTTCCATTGCAGTTTGGTCTGTCATTCTTGTTGGAGTTGGTGTCTGTATTAAGGAAGGAGAAAAAAGAAAAAAAGAGTATTGAAAAAAAAAAGAAGGAAAACGTGAAAGTAAAGAAAAAAAAAGAAAGAAAGAAAAAAAATGAAAAAAGGAAAAAGAGCTGATAAGCAAAAGAAAGAAATAGAGATTGTGTAAAAAGTTGTCCCCTCTTGTCAGAGTTGAGAAGATGTTCGAAGATGTACAATCGACAAGAGGGTTGGTTGTTTCAGTTAGCTGTTTCAGACGATGTGTTTAAAAAAGGGAACTTTGTGACCGTCTGACTCCTCCACTCTTATTCTATATTTTTTTGAGGAGATTGTGCTTGAGTCTAGTGAGTTTTGTGCCAAGTGAAGGGCACCCGTGTTTAGTCTTTCAGTCAGTTTGAGATCCGGATGGTTTATTATGGTCCTGTTAGGAACTAGCTTGACGCTTCTACCTCCACATTTCCATAACTTGTTTTGCCTTTTCTCACCTGAACCTCACTATTCCCATATTATTTGCAAATCCTCGGCTGTGACGGACATTATTGGTTGGAGTGTGTGCATTAGTACTTGAATTGTCTTTCATTTTTGTTGCATGCATGCTATGTAGGTCGCAGTTAGGTGAGTGACTGTCTTTTCTTCTCTCTTTTACATATAACATTTGCCCTTTGCCTCATGAGAGAAGAGTGACCCCGTGAGAGTCCAGTTTTGTTGGTCTTGCAAGGTCGATAGGTCAGCTTTATTTATGAACAGCTTATAATTCGTTTGCGTATTGACCGCTTGGCTTAATCGTGATTTTTGTTGCATTAATTTGGCTCAAGTAGACAAGTTAAGCTAGCTACGAGTTATCATTTCCGTTCCATTAGTTTAGTTTTGAGTTTACTCGAGGGCGAGTAAAGGTTTGGTTTGGGGAGATTTGATACGTGCCTAATGTATAGTCTTTTTGGCCTATTTCAAAGACGTATTTCTATGCATTTGTATACTGTTTTTATAGTATTTTGCCCCGAATTGGCTACTTTGGTGTATTTTGTCCTTTTTGTAGGAATGATCGCGGAAGTAGCGGAACCATACTCCTTTTCGTCCCTTTTGCATGCATTTAGAGGAGACGGGATTGTCCCAGAGTGAGATGTTGCACTTGGAAGTGTCGTTGCACGCATTACGAGGCATTTGGGTGAAGACGTGAGCTGAATTGAAGACCCAAGTGGTCTATCGAGCTGTTTAGTGGTCTATCGAGCTGTTTGGTGGTCGATCGAGTTATTCCTTACTCGATCGAGTAAGCTGCACATGACAAGTCCTCGATCGAGAGCCCATTTGGTCGATCGAGGGACTTCTGCTGAGACGATGGTCGATCGAGTGGTGTAAGCCACTCGATCGAGAGGCTTCGACGCTATGGGCTTTAATTAGTCCATGTTTTAGTATTTTTCCGCAAAGACTCTTAGACTTTGGCTATTTAACCTATGTTTACTAGGTTAATTAGGCATCCCTTTTACTTATCTTTTCAGCTATTATTCATTAGACTCTCTAAGTTTTTACAGTAGAACATTTCCTACGTTGCTCTTACTTTTCGACTGCTACTCTTGCTTCCGGGATTGCTTCATTGAATTTCGTGTTCTTTACGCCGGAATTTGCTTGGATTGTAATCTCCTCTCTTCTCTTAATAATAATTAACCTTCTTGTGTTTTTAATTCTTGTTTATGTTATCATTCTTTCTTGCCCTAATTTCCGTTATTGAATTCTTCTATTATTTCATTATGTCATCTGCTGGAAATTTATATGCTGTTAGTTTTATTAAGAATATGAGTAGCTAAACCCTTTCATATTGGGATTAGGGGATCTGCGGTAGTGAAATAACGACGTAGTGAATGAATTAGACGAATTGACTAAGAGACCCTGTCACTATAGCAATATAACTGTAATTCTCGACCTAGTTGAGTGCACGCTTCTATGTCACCCATTAATCTGGCTACAATTAATCCTGGATCGAAAGATTGGACTAAATAGGCCTGCTATAAACAGTAGACTACCCTAATGAGGACGAAAGTTAAGTTAGTGGTATTTTAGGGTGGGAAGTGGACCGAAAGGACCTTCTAATATCCGTCTCGCATTAGTTCGTCTGAGTCATTTACTGCTAAGTTGTTGAACTATCGTAGTGAACCGAATTCCCGACATGTCTCCCTCTTATTGATAGTTTTAATTCATTTTCCTGCTTTACTGCCTTCTGCTTTACTTCTCTTTCCCTTCAACTCCGTAGTTTAGAAACCAAAAATTCAATCAAACCCAATTGTTACCATAGGATTAGAAATAGATAGCTGTAGTTGCATTACCTCCCTGAGGATTCGATACTCGACTGCCTCTACTACATTTTTAGTTGAGACCGTTAGGTTTTATTTTTGACAGGTACGCGACAGACGTGTCAAGTGTATTATTTATAAATTGTCATTTATATTATTCCGTATTAATAAATCTACACACAACAGCTTGCAGTCGATTTATTAATACCGGCCTGTAATAATTTATTATGACAATCTCGTATAATATATACTTCAATTATAAATATCGCATATTTACAATTAGCTAATTAAATATAACCGATTACATTTAATTACGAATTAACATCTTAATTCGTCCAAGCTCACATTATATACATTAATTAAATATAACATATTATATTTAATTTACGAATTGATTAATTAATTCTCACTAATATTATTTAATTAGATTAAATAATCGTCTCATCAACACATTGACTAACTGTTTAGTCAATTACATGAACTAACCTTTTAGTCATATAAGGCATCAATATGATTACATTTCCATAATCACATCTCTCAAACACATTCTTTAGTTTTGACTTTTAGAGACCAGTTGATCACCGCCATCAGTATGATAATAACGTCAAACTTTCTAGCAAGCCAACCGTTATTAGGTTTAATCAACTGATAAAATACGAAGTATACCCTTGTGAACCTATAAGAGATTTATAAATGTTATCACACTAATTTGTGGAGGACACAAGCTCCAACATCCTCAATATATATAAGTAAAGTATAGGAGTAGAAACCGTCAACAATCAAACATACTTCTCTTTTTTTCATTTTTTTTCTCGGTTCTTATTGTTTTTCTTTTTCACATTTCTTTTTTTCATTTTTTTTTCTTTTTCAACTCTTTTTTTTTTCATCTCATCCTCCTTCTTTCCTTTCTACCAACTCCAAATCATCAGATACAAGCCAAACTTGGCACAATAAATAATATACCATAAAAACATACACTAAACTAGCTTGACAAGGCAGGCTAAATTTGGATGTAGTTAAGAGTCAAAAGGCAACTTTGGCTAAATGTGGAGTTAAATGGGTAAAAATGAAAGAAAGAGGAAATGTAAGCGCCTCCCTGCGTGTGACACCAACCACTAACCCGAATGTATGTAGGCAAAAAGCAATTTGAATTTCATATACGTGCAAATTAATGAACATGTTATGCAAGGAGTATACGTACAACTCACAATCCTACATGAAACTGGTCAGAAATGACACCAGTTTATACGGCTTTAAAACTTAGAATATATAAGTAGGTTGCCAAAATTTCAGGTCAAGTCTATTTGTTCAGCTGTATTTAAACATTAACTCATAGATTATGCAATAAGACAATGCTAAAGATATTAATTTATGCAAGGCTTAAGTAAAAAGGACAAATTATAGTGCAATTTCATCATTGAAATCCACCGTTCTGACTCAACCTATATGCAAAAACAAACATGAAATTTTTTGAATTTTTAATTTTTATGAGATTTTTGATTTTTATAAAAATAAACAACAATGCATACAGAAATTAAACGTGACAACATAAATGTAATAAAAACAACATGCATACAGAAATTAAACGTGACAACATAAATGCAATAAAAACAATATGTAGACACAGATATGGATACATAACCTCCCCAAACCAAACCGTACAATGCCCTCATTGTACCCAAAAATAAGGAAAGGAAATTCAAACTAAAAAGGAGATAGTAGAGATGCGGAAAACTCACAAGAATACGCGAAGTAGGGACCTCCCAAACCGACCATGAACATGGGAGGTCGCTAATGACTCCAAAACAATCGTCACAGAAGCGAATCCCAACAAAAGCACTCGATCGAAATGGAACAATGGTCGATTGTGGGAACTGGGCATCTAGGCAGTTCGATCGAGGAAGTAGGGCGCTCGATCGGAAAACACTCTTTTGCAAGCATTCGATCGAGAAGAAGATAAGCTTGAACAAGTGAAATCAGCAGTATAATAGTTCGATCGAGTATATAGAGTACTCGATCGAACCATCCACAATAGACTCCTGCAATGACGCAATAAACAACTCGCGAAACTAACAAAACAAGCTAAATGTTCCAGTCTATGGTTCAAAAACCAATTATTATACACACAACTGAAATGTAAATCAACTACAAATTATAATCCGGGTTGCCTCCCGGGTAGCGCTAGTTTCAGACAGGTCCCAGCTCGACATTCATTTCTTTCAGTCAGCAAATCCAATTGAGCCCAGTCAAAACAGCTCAAGGCGCGCAGCAATCGATCAAATAACTGCGCATGTGCTACACAAAAATGTAAGTAGCACCATAATATAAAAGTAAAATAGGAAATTAAAACATGCAACCATTTGAGCCTAACGAATTTCCTATGACACTCCCAAATTTATCCACAAAGTAATCCCGCCCTCCACTACGAGCGGAATATAAAAGCTCAAATTATCCGTCAGTGGAAAATAAGAGAGCTTGGGAGC
Source organism: Silene latifolia (assembly GCF_048544455.1). Classification (NCBI taxonomy): domain Eukaryota; kingdom Viridiplantae; phylum Streptophyta; class Magnoliopsida; order Caryophyllales; family Caryophyllaceae; genus Silene; species Silene latifolia. The sequence goes on along the minus strand of NW_027413480.1, from coordinate 77,030 downwards.
ATTTAAAGGTAATCTATGGTACCGTCTCGGTTTAACGAATTTACGTGACAAGTATGGTGAAAAATCGGTAACTTACTCGTCTCACCGGGAGGGGGTAGAGCATCAAAACAAAAAACATAAGTCAAATGAGGTATTTTACTATCAAACATAATAAAATTATCATTAACTTCCTTAGGTCGGTCGCCCCTAACGTCGGAATCATTGACAAAAGAGTATTTTACCTCTTCCGTGCTAGGAACAATCGTTGACTCAACTACCTTCTTGTTACCCTTCTTGGTGGGTTCTGCCCCATATATCGTAGCCTCTAGCGCATCAAGCTCGGCTTTGAAAAGGGGAGATTCATCATAACCATTTTCTTCGGCAAATTCATCATCCAAAACGAACCTAAGTGACAAATCATTGCTCTCCATGGCCAAAGTAGTCGATCGAGTAAAGACAGAACTCGATCGAGAGCTTTCCTCTTGATTTGTACTCGATCGAACACAAGAACATGCTCGATCGAGATCTTCCTTATAGTTGCTGTTTGATCGAGTGAAATTTTCGGTTCCATCGAACACTTCCTCAGATATTTCACACCATCGAACACTATTACTAGCTCGATCAAGCGATTGTTCTAGTGCAGCGCAGAAATCTTCATAGCTTGCTTCATTTTCAGATAGATAATCGCATTTCGAGTCATACAAATCATCAGCGTCGATAGGCAACTCGGGTCCTTCATGGGTAAGACCACTCTCTGCGTGCCTAAAGGTCGTCTCAGCAGCTAACTGAGCTATTTGAGACTCAAGCTCATCGATTTGGACGGACGTATATCTATCATACTCTTGCATTTTAAATGCAAGTGTCGTGATCAAAGATTGCAGTTCCGCAATCTCTTCTTTCTGTCTATCAGGAGGAGGAGCTTGTTGTTGCGGTCGCCAAATGAATGGAGGCTTTTGATAGCCCCAATGATAAAGCGAAAGTGGCGGCACAATTGCAAAAAGTTGACTGGCTTGTCTACGCTGCTTAAACACGCAAACTTCATCATTCCCTGTCAAACAAACAGTGGCATTGTGCCCAGCAGCACCACATCTCTTGCAGTAAACCATCTGCTGCGCCATAGGATGGAACATAGGTGTATGTCAAAGGTACTCAAGCCTTCCCTTTGATGATCTTTTACCTAGAACTGTCTAGGTAGGACCTGTAGGGCATATCAAAACAACACTAGAGAAAAAGATGAGAACTGCCTCAAGGAATAAATCCCTTGAGGCTAAAGACAGACAAAAAGAAACAAGTAAATAAAATAGTTGCCTCCCCGGCAACGGCGCCAAAATTTGATACCGTCGTCAGGTACCAAAAATAAATACCTAAGTACTACTAACAGAAGTCAGCGGTAAGTAGGGTCGAACTCCACAGGGAGGCAGTCACTATCTACTTGTTAATTTAGTCCGTCTGTGGTCACAATTGGGGGTTTGAAATATTTGTACTAAACTAAATGAGATTAGAGTAACAGAAAGGAATAAGGGGGATTAAAAATAGAGAAGGGAAACTAGCATTATCGGGTCATCAATGAATATCAGTTATTTGTAGCTAAGGTCACAGATCGATCAATTGTATCAATCTAAGGGGCAACGAATATCTCCTTCCGGTCTCAATTCGCCCTAAAATACTATTAGCTTAGCTTCCGCCCTCACTAAAGCATCCTATTGTTCACTGCGGGTCTCAACTCTTCCAACCTTTCGGTCTAGGTCAAGGCTTACCAAGGTTAAATAAGCTAAGTGCATCGATTCAAGTAGCTAGTTATAGTTAATTGCAGTGATTAACAACATAAACATGATAACAATGAAAGATCTGTAAACCTAATTAGCAATTAACAATAATCATAGAATCCCCTAAATCCTAGCAATTAAATTAGCTAGAAATAAATAAGAAAATAACAAGAATAAGGGATAGAAGAATAATAAGCATTAAATAAAGAGAGTAAGGGAAAGAGAAAGTTACAAAATAAGATCCGGAAAATAGAGAGAAAAACAATGTTCCATTGAGAAAGGGAGAAAAGTAACGTATATTGTGATGTATCAAGTGGTCCAAAACCTTATGTCGTCTTTCCTATTTATAGGAAAGACAATTATTAAAACCTAGAGAACGAGATAAAACTAAAATAGCCCGAGCCCATTAGCGAATCATTCGATCGATCAATTTAGAACTACTCGATCGAACAGATTCATAGCAAAACCTCTCGATTGAGTAGAAAACCTACTCGATCGAGGAACCATTAAAAAGCCCATCTCGATCGAACACATAAAGTATTCGATCGAGTCTTCTCATCCTCCAAAAGTGATCGATTGACTAATAAAGCCTTCGATCGAGCAACTTTGACTCAAATCACTCATTATGTCGTTAGTTTCAGCCTTGACTTGGTGATTTAGCTTTCGAAATGACTTCACGCATCCCATAACAACAGGATTCCCGCTCCAAATCCACTCATCTTCCAAATGCATGAAAAATGGACGATAAAAGCCTTGATTCTACCACTTTCAGGTCCATTCCTGCAAATAAACCAAAACAAACCGAAGTAGAATATTTGGGGCATTTCGTAGCATAAATATACGAGAATAGCATAGAAATACGTGCATAAAGAGGCTTAAAAAGACTATATAAAATGCACGTATCACCTACCTTGTTAAGCTAGTAGCTATGTCATTAGTGTTAGGGTACACATTTGGGATATGCTTAATTTTTGGTCTTTGTGAGCTTGGTTATGCCGGGTTTGCTAGTTTCCGGAATTGGTTAATGAAAGAAAGAAGTGAAAAAGAAGTTGGTCGGTGTATTTCCCTCGTGGGGTTTAGTTTTCAGTACTTGTCGTTAGGAGCACCTAGACCAAAACACAATTTATAACTTCACAAACAACTCTACAATTAGTAAAGAGGCAAGTAAAGGTCGGATCCCACGGAACGGGAATTGAGATGAGATTTCTATTGCGACTAGTGGTGTCTAAGGGGTGTCACAATTGGGGTTTGAAGTAGAATATCACTAAACTATTTAGCAATGAAAGTAAACAAGCAAGATGAATTAAAAGGGATGTAAACAATTGATAAAAGGCACTAGGGTGTCATGGGGTCATAGAGGATTCATGGGAATTGATCATACAAACATATTCTCAAGTTATAAGCAAGCAATTATTGTTGTGATGGGTCGAGTTGGTTTATATCTTACAATCCTAGGAAAGTTTGGGTCCCGGAGCCGAATCGATTAGATTGTACAACACCTACAAGTCGACTTAATCTTCCCTACTCAATAATATGCATGGTCTAATGAGACTCGAGTTGGTTTATGTCTTACAAGTCTCATTGAAAAGATAGGTGATGGTAGTAAATGCAAGGATTCATAGGCTCGCATTTCATCAAACATATCATGTGCATAAGTTGAGATCACACCAAGCAAGCAAATAAACTATGAAAACATATTAAATTAAGCATGAATCATTCCCCATGTTGGTTTTCCCTAATTACCCATTAACCCTAGTTAAGGAAACTACTCACTCATTATCATGTTGAACATGCTAGCAAGGTTGTCAATCATACCAACAAAGTGAAACATGATGAATAAATGAAAGTGATTACCAATAATTAAAAAGGGATTAAGAGAATTATACCTACTAATGATTCCAATAATAAAGCAAAGAATAAAAGAAGTACTTGAATGCTTGATTGAGAGGTTATCAATCTCCAAATAATAACCCAAATAATCTTCAATTACCCAAAATAAAGGATGAACAAGAGAGAGATTAAGGAAATAAAGCTTGTATTAAAACTTGATTAAATGTTGATTACAAGATTAAAGAGAGATTTGATTGATATTAACTACACTAAAGATTGCTAAGAAGAACATGCTCTTCTAATTAGACTAATGGGGTATTTATAGTGGGGATTAGGTGCATGAATTAGGGTTAACTAAGGGCTTAAATGACGATTAAGTCCCTTGTTGAGGAATCGCCGGTCTCTTTTGGAAGACTCCGGTCTCTAGGGACACTCCGGTCTCTAGAAAAAGATGTGCATCCTTCCTTGAAGCTTGAAGAAGACGAAATGGGACTGTCTGGGAATCCGGGCGTCTTTAGCACGGACGGGCGGATTTGGCGGTCTCTGCCCGGCGGGCGTCCGGTGAAGACGGGCGTCTTCTGGAGCTTTTGCTCGGGCGTCTTCTGGAGAAGCCACTCGGATTGTGGCGTGGTGGACGGGCGGATTCAAGGCAATCCGCACGGATTGTCGTCGCGATCTTGTTCCTTCTTCTTTTCTTCCTTTTTCTTCATAAAATCCTTGGGGATTTCCTTGGGGATGAAAGGATCTTTTTCATCATTGCCCATCTACTATAGTATGTACAAAGGCCTTCTAATCTTGTCTCTCCTTGATGCTTGGTCATTGGATTCAATCAATTTAGCCTCATTTTGCCATGAAAATGCAAGGTTTGCACTCCTTTCCTACCAAGGGATCAAAACCTCAAAGAATATGCAAAACAAAGAACTAAAGACAATAAATGACCCAAATATGCACTAAAAAGCATGGGAACAAGGCTGATTCGGGGACTAAATGTGCTCTAATTATGGTCACATCAAATATCCCCAAACCGAACCTTTGCTCGCCCGAGTAAAGAGGTGACAAAGACTAGGGCCATTATTTAAACTAACCTAATAACATAGCCGATATGAGACAATTAGCGGGTCTCACTCCGCCCCTTCAACTCACAACAAGACAACCATGAGGTAGGATGCCTTCTTGCAAGGCAAGGTGGGTCTTGCCAAAATGGCGACACATCCAAACATTAAAGCACACAAAATCAAGTAATGTATGCATCTACAAAAGAATAGCCACTTTCCTCATCTAAGTGGCGGAAATTATCTACAAGGGAAGCAATTCAAGGGTACACACTCCTTCATAGATGCAATTTCTTCAAACTACTAAGCCTAGAAGGATACCAATAAATCACCTCCAAGTTGTGTCAAGCTAGGGTACCTTTGTCCTCAATCGTTAAATGCTTTTGTCAAGAATAGACTCCCTATGGTGTTAGAAACACTGGAGGATCGCGGAATTCCCCCTCCTGCCTAGACAAGAAGAAGGGTCGTCCCCTCTCTACCATGGACAAAAATGGATACGATGGATAAAGGGATCAATAGATATTTGAGTTTCATTTTGGGAGTTTGCTTTTGTTTTTGTTTTTCCCCCCAATTTCTTGTGGCATATAACATTTGAGAATACTTTCTTTTGCCATTTCTTTTGATTTTTGGCTTTTCAATACTTGACAACTTTTAAACTTTTTGCATTTCTTTTTGAATATTTTCAAAGTCACCCCATATGTAGTGAGGGTGCCTTATATTTGAAGTATTAGGAGTCTATTTTTTCTCCTCTTTTCATTTGATGCATTTTGCAAACTTTCTTTCACTTTTCATTTCATTGAACTCAAATTGATTTCGTTTTGTGCCCATTCCCTTTGATTACAAAATGGGGTAGAACATGGATGATGGATGGATGCATGGTTTCAAGGGTCACCTTGGAATAAACGGTTGCCAAGGAGTTATCACACCACAAGGTACTCTTGACTAGGCCTTAATCCATGGGTCAAAGGATACTAGCATGACACATCCTAGGGTGTTTTACAAGTATTCTATCAAGCAAAGTCTTAAGAAGAAAAAGCATCTACTAGGGCCTATATACACTTGTCAAGCTTCCCAAGTAGACGGTTTCACAAGATTTTTCTAACATGCAAACTACATGCCATGATGCAACTAGCATATAAACATCCTAATGCAAATGATTCTACCAACTAATATGCCATATAAACTAAATGCAAGTCCTAAATTCACATTGTTATACCGCATCAATCAAAATAAAGCCACATAGTCATTAACATAAAGAGGAAAAAGGAGATTGGAAAGATCATACCATGCGGTCTTCATTATCCCCATGTCTCGGATGTGGCGTAGTCAATCAATGTGAACAAAGATAGAACAAACACAATATATACAATAATATATACAAGACTACACTACAAAGGAAATGAACTTGTTTTTGGTTTTTCAATTTTTTAAATTTTTATGGTTTTTTCGAAATTTTTTGATTTTTTTGGATTTTTGAAAAAAAGTTAAGTTAGATTTCCCCATCCCCACACTAATATGGGCATTGTCCTCAATGGCCAAAATGATGGGAAATCATGCAAACATGATGCATGAATTCTGCACTAAATGCAAGCTATATTAATCTACACTATATGATGCATGGGTTTATGTTTATGACGGAGAACGTAATTTAGATTACCTCCCGTTGCGTATGCATGTACTTCCCCAAACCGAGTTAGACATTATTTCTAATGTCCTAAAGTTGGGGTAGTTCATGCACACAAGATGCAATGCATGAAACTAAATTGTCATTTTGGATTTTCAAAAGTGGGAACAATGAAATAAGAACACCTCAATGGGGCCGAGGTGTTAGTCCTCTATGTTGCTAGGACTCTCCAACCATAGACAAAGTCAAATAATGTACAAGTTAACAAAACATAAACTTCTTTCATGAAAATTTGAAACTAAAGAGAGGAGATGAGGAAACTTCACTTAAGCTTGAGATGGGTGCCTCACGCCCGCTCCATCTAGCTATGAAGAGATCTTCTAGAGATCGCCGTCATCTCCCTCTAGATCACTATCCCATATCTCCTTGGATGCATCACTTGTATTCGGGTCCATGAACTCGTCCTCTTCACTTCCAAGCTCCACCGTGTCCCCTCCGCAAGAATTGTTGCTCCCTTCCTCTTGTCGCCCGTTTGCCCCTTCGTTTGCCCTCTCCAAATTGGGGAAGAGTAAATCCATTTGTGCCCAAGAGGGAAATGCTCCCTCCTCACTAATCTTCCCCCTTTGAATCATATCGTGGTATTGAAGATAGAGTGCATAATAATTGTCTACGGTAGCTTCATATTGTCGGAAGTGCAAATCTTGTAGAATTCCCGTTACAAAGTCATCACGGGGAAGGATAAAGGGGTTGGGATGGTTGTACGGTTGGTAAGGAAATGGGTAGAGAGGCACTTTGATTTTGTCATCTTGCGGTTGTTGCTCTTGTTGCTGTTGTTGTTGGTGATTTGGAGGTGGTGATGCTTGCCTTGCTTGGGCTGGGTTTGGAGGGATGAGGTAGGATGAGATTGGTGATAAAGGTCCTCTTCTTGGTGAGATTCTTGGTAGGCCGGTCATTGGTAGGTAGATTGGATCACTTCCTTTCGTTATCCACTTGATCCTTTTATCAACCCCCTCAAGGGTTATCCAAGGATGATGAATAAGAAGAAGGTCTTCATTTATCCTTGTATTTCCGGAAAGAGGAACATACTCATTATTCTCATTGAATTTTGGATTGAAATGCTTTGCAATCTTCGTAATGAGCCCTCCATTAACAATGTGTCTCATCCCATCATCATCACCATTCCTAAACTTTGCCCATTTTTCGAGTAGCACAAGAGGCGCATTGAAGCGGTACCCATCCCTTCCTTGGATATTGAGATAAGACTCCATGAACACAAGGTCAAGTTCGTTCACTATTACCGGATCTCGGCGAGCAAGTAGAGTGCCGGAAAGGAACCGGTAAGTGAGTCTCAAAATAGGATTTTGGATGTAGAAGGCTAGACACTCCTTGATGTACATGAAATATCGGCCGGTCATGGCCCTCCATAGGGGTGCAACACTATATCTCTTTGGTTTTGATGTCCGGGTAGGCGAGACATCGAGACCAAGCACATTAGCAAATTCCACTAGAGTCATCATTCTTGAAACACTTTCCAACCTAAATTCTATGCATATTGTTCTATTCAAGGTTGTAATCTTCAAGAAGCTCAAAAATTCAAGCACAAGGGATCGGTAAGTTTGCTCATGCATGTGGAAAAGGGTAGAGAGACCAAACAACTCAAAAAGAGCTTCCACTTGGTGATAAATACCAAGTTTCCTCAAAGTATCATGACATAAAAACTTAGTAGTGAGAATGTTCTTACGAAGAAGCCGGTGGAAAACGAGTCTTTGCACATCATTGACGAATTCAACATTTGAGAAATCATCAAGTCTTGTAAGATCCACAATTTCTTCATGCTCCCTTCTTAATGTGTTGACATGGGAGGTAGAAAAGCTTCCTCTTACCCTTGGTCTTCTCCTATCCCTAAAACAAGATTCCCTTGGTGGCATTCTTTGATTGTTGAGTTGGAAATTTTGATTTGTTAAAGTATGAAGATGCTCCTTGTGGATTGAATGTTGCCTTTGGAACCCTAGAAAATTGGGGCTTTTTGATTTTGTGGGGTAAAAGAGTGATTGGGATATGCTTAGGAGTCATAAGGAGGTGGGTTTTTATAATACAAGTGGAAGGAAGGGTGATGTGTTACAAATTGTGTGGTGGGGTGTAATAAAATAAGGAAAAATCGTGGTTGATTTACCGCAGGAAGACGAGCGGATTCGAGCATAAGACGCTTGGATTCCAGCATTTCGGGACGAGCGGTTTTGAGGGAAGACGCCCGGATTCTATCACAGTTGATTCTCCAAAAATATGACGCCGCCAAGACGGGCGTCTCGACCACAAGACGCTCGGATTCTTCTGAAAGGAGACGGGCGTCTTTTCCCAAAGACGGACGGATTTCGAGGCAGTGAGCTTTCTTGTTTTACACAGCCAAAAAGACGGGCGTCTTTCCTTCCAAGATGGGCGGATTTCTGAAGACGAGCGTCCTCTCTTCCAGGACGCTCGGATTCTTCGACAGTCCCAAAATTTCAATTTCACAGCCTAAAAAGGACGGACGGATTACTCGCCTAAAATGCCCGGATTCCAAAGCAGACGGGCGGATTCTAGGAAGACGCTCGGGTTCCTTGCTGCGAATTTTTCTTTGTTTTTCTTGACTTTGACAAATGCTTCCCCACACTTGAAGATTGGTTCCTTCCTTCATTCAAAATTCGTTAGTGACCCTCCCTCACTTACTCTGATGAAAAGAGTTTATGTTTATAATTCAAGGAATGCAATAAAATTATAAATATAAGTTAAAGGGTTAGTATATTTACAAGTGGTGGTTTAGGGAGGACTCCACCAAACTCTTCCTTTGATGGTTCTTTCAAGGATGAGAAGGCCCGATGTAGGTGACCTCGACCTCTCCAATAAACGCTCTCTTATAGTATGTCTTCAACCTTTGACCATTGACCTTGAACTTGCTTCCATCTTCCGCCTTGATTTCAAAATCCCCATATTTTCCAACTTCGGTTATCACGTAGGGACCCATCCATCTAGAGTTCAACTTTCCCGAAAAGAGTCGGTAGCGGGAATTGAATAGAAGGACTTTATCCCCTTTGTGCAAGGCCTTTTGCTTAATCCTCTTGTCATGGAGCAATTTTGTCCTTTCCTTGTAGATCTTGGCATTTTCAAAGGATTGTAGTCGGAATTCCTCCAACTCTTGTATTTGAATCATCCTCTTTTGACCACTTAATTTGAGATCAAGGTTAAGTGCTCGGATTGCCCAAAAAGCTTTGTACTCCAATTCGATTGGCAAATGGCATGCTTTTCCATAGACAAACTTGTAAGGGGAGGCTCCTATGGGAGTCTTATAGGCCGTTCTATAAGCCCAAAGAGCGTCATCAAGCTTTGTGCTCCAATCTTTTCGGGTCTTGTTCACAACTTTCTCAAGGATTTGCTTGATCTCTCTATTCGAAACTTCAACTTGACCGCTTGTTTGAGGATGATATCCCAAGCCGGTTCTATGTTGGACACCATATTTGGTCAAAAGAGATGCAAGTTTCTTTTCATGAAAATGCGTTCCTCCATCACTTATGATTGCTCTAGGAACTCCAAATCTTGGGAAGATTATTTTCTTGAAGAGCTTGGTGACTGTTTTTGCATCATCGTTTGGAGTGGCAATTGCCTCTACCGACTTTGAGACGTAGTCTACGGCCACAAGGATGTACTTATTCCCATTGGATGTCACAAACGGACCTTGGTAGTCGATCCCCCAAACATCGAAGATCTCTACCTCTAGAATGCCCCTTTGTGGCATTTCGTTCCTCCAAGAGATATTCCCCATTCTTTGACAAGCATCACAATGAATGATGAATTCCCTTGTGTCTTGAAACATTGTAGGCCAATAGAAGCCCGATTGAAGAATTTTTGCAATGGTCCTCCTTGCTCCATGGTGCCCACCGTAGGGTGATGAGTGACACCCTTCCAAGATTCCTTGGACTTCCCATTGAGGGATGCATCTCCGGTAGAGCCCATCACTACATTCCTTGTAGAGGTTTGGGTCATCCCAAAAGTACCTCTTTACTTCGAATAGGAACCTCTTTCTTTGGTTGTGGTTCAAATTTGGAGGGAGTACTCTTCCAACAATGTAGTTGGCATAATCGGCAAACCATGGGGTGATGTGCCTTTCAAGTTGTGTTTGAATGGCCATCAAAATATCGTCGGGAAATGAGTCATTGATCGGTGTTTCTCCTTGTTCATCATGAAACCGGATCCTTAACAAGTGATCCGCCACTACATTTTCGGCTCCTTTCTTGTCTCTTATTTCTAAGTCAAATTCCTGAAGAAGCAAAATCCATCTCAACAATCTTGGTTTTGCCTCCTTCTTTATCAAGAGATGTCGGAGAGCACGGTGATCCGAAAAGACAATCACCTTGGATCCAAGTAAGTAGGAACGGAATTTGTCTAAAGCATAGACAATGGCAAGAAGTTCTTTTTCGGTGGTATCATAATTCACTTGGGAGGGATCAAGTGTCTTGCTTATATAATAGATGGCATGAAGAGCTCTTCCTACCCGTTGGCCAAGAACCGCTCCAACGGCGTAGTTACAAGCATCACACATAATCTCGAACGGTAGTTCCCAATTTGGAGGTTGAATGATCGGTGCCGAGATTAGTGCTTCCTTGATTCTATTAAAGGCTTCAACACACTCATCAGTGAAATGGAATTGGGCATCTTTAAGCAAGAGTTGAGTGAGGGGTTTCGCTATTTTTGAAAAATCTTTTATGAAACGGCGATAAAAACCCGCGTGACCGAGAAAACTTCTCACCCCCTCTAACATTCACGGGAGGTGGGAGTTTCTCTATCACCTCAACCTTAGCTTTATCGACCTCGATGCCCTTTTCCGAAATTAAATGACCCAAAACAATTCCTTCATTGACCATGAAGTGACACTTTTCCCAATTTAAAACAAGACTAACATCTTCACATTTTTGCAATACAAGAGAAAGATTATGCAAACATGAGTCAAAGTCCTTTCCATAAACGCTAAAATCATCCATAAAAACTTCCATTATGGTCTCTAGGTAGTCGGAGAAGACACTCATCATGCATCTTTGGAAAGTGGCGGGGGCATTACATAAACCAAAAGGCATCCTCCTATATGCAAAAGTACCATAAGGGCATGTGAAGGTGGTCTTATGTTGGTCATCCGGGTGTATAGGGATTTGAAAGAATCCCGAATACCCATCAAGGTAACAAAAGAATTTGTTGGAGGCTAACCTCTCAAGCATTTGGCCAATGAATGGTAGGGGGAAATGATCCTTTCTTGTTGCGGAATTCAATTTTCGATAGTCAATACACATACGCCAACCGGTGATCTTCCTTGTGGGTATTAGTTCATTCTTTTCGTTTTTCACCACCGTGGTACCTCCTTTCTTTGGTACCACTTTAACGGGGCTAACCCACAAAGAATCCGATATGGGATATATGATTCCCGCATCAAGTAATTTCATAACCTCTCCTTTGACAACTTCTTGCATGTGGGGGTTCAATCTTCTTTGGGGTTGAATGGTAGGTCTATGGTCCTCCTCTAGATGAACTCTATGCATGCAAAAGTTGGGACTTATCCCCTTATGGTCATCTAGACTATAACCTATAGCCTTCTCATGTTGTTTCAACACATCAAGCAATTTTCCCAATTGGTTCTCATCAAGTCTATCATTAACAATCATGTGTTTGGTCTTTGATTCATCAAGGTAAGCATATTTCAAATTTGGGGGAAGGGGTTTTAAAGTAGGGGTTTGTACCTCACTTTCCTCCTTTGGAGTTTCATTGAGAATTTGCTCCATCTCCATTAGACATTCCATTCTCATGGCATATTCAACTTGTTCTTCATTCTCATCAATCTCATCACCTTCGAATTCCATGACGAATTCCTCTTGCTCTTGAGCTTATAAGTTGTCTTCTAGGATGGATTGCTCATCTTCTATAGGTTGACATGCTTCCACAAGGATGTTATGCACTAATTCGGATTGTGCATGAGTAAGTTCTTTGTTAGCAAGAGCGGCCTCAAAAAGATCTACCTCCAATTCCCAATACATATTTTTAGCCTCACTTGCTTCCAAGGCTTCCACTGCTTGCATGGGATCTTTGAAGAAATGTATACTTAAGTGGTCCTCTACAAAACAATCTATAAGGTCCATCTTGCAAAATATGAAACAACTTGAAAATAGTTAGAACAAACCTTGAGGAGTTTTACTTCCCCTAGGCAAAGAAAGACACAACTAATAACAATATAAGAAAATCTAAATCAAGTTAACACCGTCCCCGGCAACGGCGCCATTTTTGGTCGGTGTATTTCCCTCGTGGGGTTTAGTTTTCAGTACTTGTCGTTAGGAGCACCTAGAACAAAACACAATTTATAACTTCACAAACAACTCTACAATTAGTAAAGAGGCAAGTAAAGGTCGGATCCCAAGGGACGGGAATTGAGATGAGATTTCTATTGCGACTAGTGGTGTCTAAGGGGTGTCACAATTGGGGTTTGAAGTAGAAGATCACTAAACTAAATAGCAATGAAAGTAAACAAGCAAGATGAATTAAAAGGGATGTAAACAATTGATAAAAGGCACTAGGGTGTCATGGGGTCATAGGAAATTCATGGGAATTGATCATACAAACATATTCTCAAGTTATAAGCAAGCAATTATTGTTGTGATGGGTCGAGTTGGTTTATATGTTACAATCCTAGGAAAGTTTGGGTCCCGGAGCCTAATCGATTAGATTGTACAACACCTACAACTCGACTTAATCTTCCCTACTCAACAATATGCATGGTCTAATGAGACTCGAGTTGGTTTATGTCTTACAAGTCTCATTGAAAAGATAGGTGATGGTAGTAAATGCAAGGATTCATAGGCTCACATTTCATCAAACATAACATGTGCATAAGTTGAGATCACAACAAGCAAGCAAATAAACTATGAAAGCATATTAATTTAAGCATGAATCATTCCCCATGTTGGTTTTCCCTAATTACCCATTAACCCTAGCTAAGAAAACTACTCACTCATTATCATGTTGAACATGCTAGCAAGGTTGTCAATCATACCAACAAAGTGAAACATGATGAATAAATGAAAGTGATTAACAATAATTAAAAAGGGATTAAAAGAATTATACCTACTAATGATTCCAATAATAAAGCAAAGAATAAAAGAAGTACTTGAATGCTTGATTGAGAGGTTGTCAATCTCCCAATAATAACCCAAATAATCTTCAATTACCCAAAATAAAGGATGAACAAGAGAGAGATTAAGGAAATAAAGCTTGTATTAAAACTTGATTAAATGTTGATTACAAGATTAAAGAGAGATTTGATTGATATTAACTACACTAAAGATTGCTAAGAAGAACATGCTCTTCTAATTAGACTAATAGGGTATTTATAGTGGGGATTAGGTGCATGAATTAGGGTTAACTAAGAGCTTAAATGACGATTAAGTCCCTTGTTGAGGAATCGCCGGTCTCTTTTGGAAGACTCCGGTCTCTAGGGAGACTCCGGTCTCTAGAAAAAGATGTGCATCCTTCGTTGAAGCTTGAAGAAGACGAAATGGGACTGTCTGGGAATCCGGGCGTCTTTAGCACGGGACGGGCGGATTTGGCGGTCTCTGCCCGGGCGTCTTCTGGAGAAGCCGCTCGGATTGTGGCGTGGTGGACGGGCGGATTCAAGGCAATCCGCATGGATTGTCAGGCAGTCTTGTTCCTTCATCTTTTCTTCCTTTTTCTTCATAAAATCCTTGAGGATTTCCTCGGGGATGTAAGGATCTTTTCTCATCATTGCCCATCTACTATAGTATGTACAAAGGCTTTCTAATCTTGTCTCTCCTTGATGCTTGGTCATTGGATTCAATCAATTTAGCCTCATTTTGCCATGAAAATGCAAGGTTTGCACTCCTTTCCTACCAAGGGATCAAAACCTCAAAGAATATGCAAAACAAAGAACTAAAGACAATAAATGACCCAAATATGCACTAAAAAGCATGGGAACAAGGCTAATTCGGGGACTAAATGTGCTCTAATTATGGTCACATCAGAAGTTGTGAAAAAAAAAGAAAATAAATGAAAAATGATGAAGGAAAAAAAAGATGTGGAAAAAGAATGAAAAAAATGAATGAAAAAAAAAGCATGAATCAAATGGAAAAAAAAAAGAAGAAGTTGAATTAAGAAAACTCTCATGTTTTATTATCAATTTTTGGAGAGTATTCTTATGGTTTGAATTGAAATATTGGGTTTAGTTTTGTGATTGAGCATCCTTTCATTTAGTTGTTGCTAGTTTGACTTAGCTCCACATAACCATAATTCATATGTTCCCCTTTCTTACCCATAACATATTGCCTTATTCTACCCATTGGCTTCTTTTACATGCTTGCATTTTGATTGTTTTTGACTTATGATTTGAAATATACCATATTAGATTGTGGGCACACTCTCATGAGTCGAGGATAGGTGAGTGCTAATCACATAAAAATCCTTTCACATATAATGAGTATTGAGTGAATCGTGAGAGTCCAAAGTCAAAAACATCATGCAAGGGCCGAAAAGTTCATTAGAAGTCATTCATGCTACGCCTCCATGTAAATCTCAACCATGTTTTTGCATTATCCTTATGCCCATGTTGTTTTGGGTTTTGAATCATTATGCTATTAGCTTGTTTTAGGATGTTGCAATTGATGGGATATGGTTTCTTGCCCGAGGACAAGAAAGAGTTTAGCTTGGGGGAGTTTGATGTGTCCATTTTATATATGATTTTACCCCCTATATTAGCTTGGTTTTGATTGAATATCACACTTTTATTAGTGTATTTGTGAGCTAATTCCGTGTTCTAGTGTCTTTGCTTGTTTTTATTGTATTTTGTAGGAAATGTGGCTTTCATAGCTTTTTCCTGTCATATGTGCAAGCACTATAGTTCATGAGGCTAGAAGAAATTAGATTTGACCATGCAAGGGCGTTTTGGAAAATTCTGAGCATGAAGAAATGGAGCTTGGGTTGATGCACAAATGAAGAATTGGAATTGGCCCAAAGAAAAGTCCAAGTCAAGCAAGTTCAAGTAACAAGTTTAGAGATACTCTTTGGATGCTCTTAAGATGTTACTAAGCAATTAAACGGGTAAATTAAGAGACATTAATCGTAGGCATGGGATTCCTTTGAGCAATTAATCATGAATTAAGAGAATATAGCCGGATTCCTACGACCCCGATCGGGGAGGCATGTCCCCGATCGGGGCTGCCTTGCTCATGAAACTTTACGTTATGCCCCTATTTTACTATAAATAGGGGTCTTAATCCATCATTGTAGGATATGTTTTTTACACTCTTTCATACTCTTCATATTCTCTAAGCAACACAAATTCTCTTAGTTTTCATATTAGTTTACATTTTGTTAAGCATTTCCTTTGTTAAACAATTTACATTAATCATTTGGTTCTTTATAATATAAGTTCTTATTCAAGTTTTTTGGGTTGTTATTTGTGTTCTTCTTATTCAAGCTTCAATTCTCTTGTTACGGTATTTACATTTATCGTTTATTTCGTTATTTCAATCTTCATTATCGTTAATTCATAGTCTTTGCATTATTATTATTAGCATTACAATATTAGTTCGTTGTTAGATTTTATTATCAAATTAGTATCACCATAGTTTAATTCTAGCATTTCATATTTCATTACTCATCTTTAGTGTAACACCCCCATTTATTTAAGGGCCTGAACTAGGACTCCTCAGATAAATGATGGTGTTACCATCTCGGAAACCCGAGGCAGTAGATAACAAAGGAAAGAAACACAGTACTTTATTATAATGTTTATAGTGACATTACAACTGAAATTAAAACAAAGTCTCCAAATACGACCAAATAATAAGTCTGATAAAACTACTAAAAAGACTAAGGTGGGCTAGGCACTAAGTCAGTCATCCAAGCTCTCTTCCCGGCCAGCTCCCATCAGTCTCTGAATACCTGTCAATCTGCTCCCCAATAATTGGATCATCACAGGCGTACACGAATACACGGGGTCAGCCACGAAGCTGAGTAGGTAATACAATAAACAGTAACACAAAACACGTACTCCTCCATCACCAACACCGCCATCACAACTCACAACTCGGACAACCCAGCCATACCGATCCCCGGTAGACTATAAATATCGACCGTAGCCGATCTGCCAGCTCGCAGCTGAGGATGAAGGAAATGTAGATTCATATACATAAAACATACTCTTATATGTCTAAATAATTTGTCATAAAATTAAAACGGATCTTATGCATGCAAACAATATAATAAAATAGAGGAGAAATCATGTCCTTACATAGTAGATTTCGGCTATTAGGGCACAAGAGAGATCACCTTTCTCTTCTTGTTCTTGAGCTTTTCCAATGGAAGAACAAAGATCTAAGTGTAAGATCTCTCCCTATGCTTTATACCCAAGGCTTTCTCTTAATCTAATTAATATTATTTGATCTAGTATAATATTAATCTTATAGAAAAATTGAACCAAAATGTTTGTTTTTGGGTTCTCAAAAACCGGTTGAGAGAGAGAGATTTTGGAGAATTTTATCTTTCTAAAACTTAATACTTTTAGAAGTGTAATGTAATGAATGAATAATTCACTCTTGCATGTAGTGTATGTTAAAAAAATTAAAAGACAAAAACACTTTGCCCTTTTTCTTTTTCAACCGTGTAAGAGGAGAGGAGAGGGGAAGAGAAAGACCCAATGCATGCATTAGTTTGCCTTCACAAGGTAAATAGGGTTGCATGCCTACTCTCCTAATATAATCATTATGTTTACCACTAATTGTAAACACAATATTAATCCTAATCCTCCTCCAAATTTTCGGCACATTTGTATAATATGGATTCCATATTATTTTGTCAATTGTCAATATGTCACATGTTACATGTCACATAAATTTGTTATGTATTTTTAACATATTAAAAATCAACGTATTGTCAAAATACGTCACATACAAAAATCGACTTAGTAATATCATAATTACTAGTACCAAAATTTTACCAACTTATAAATCGCATTTATAATGATTCATTCAAATCCAATCGTTTCTTTAAACAATAATTTCATCCGAGTAATGATACAATTCGATTACTCAGACCGTATCTCATTTAATCACATTTCAATTTGATACGTAAATTTTACTTCCAAAATCGTCCGTCAATTTTTTTCAAGTAATTTAATTAACTCGTAACATTATACGATTAATTAAATGATCAATTAAGAGTATCGCCCTATAGGTATGACCTAGGGGTCAACTGATCACCACCGTCACACGACAAGAATGTCAAACTCTAGTCAGCCAATCATTACCGATATATGTTGACCAGTTGACAAGAACACAATTACTTCCCAATTGTATTCTTCAAAATGAGATTTAATAATGATATTTAAATCATGTGATCGCACTATTGTTGAGGACACATTTCCCAACAATCTCCCACTTGTCCTCGACAAGTGTGCGTCACCAATTCTCTTGTCCTATTACTATCTCCCACTCAATGCAAGGTCTCTTTCAGTCGTACTTGCAAGTGATCATATCGAGAGTGGTTTCCTCGATCCGAGAATAACCGATTGACCGGACTTATCTATCATAGATACTTTCCGAGCGTGGCCACGCATTTCCCATTACTCCTCGAGTGGCCCTGAGATATTGTTATAACCCTGACTAGGGGTGGACAATTCCTATCGCACTCATTCCTTCGACTAGCCACAGCCATCATAACCCAAAATATGCCCATTTGACCCCATTTACGAAGGTCGTAGTAACATAAATCAAAGTTAATCTGAAATCGTGCCATCTTAGGTGAATAGTCTTTAGTCAAAAGAATCGACTCATTCGAATACTATAGTAGCTCTCGCCACGACCAGGCTATATAAATTTGCCAGAACTCTATAAGCGGTCATTAGGCCCGACAAAATGTTCCTAACAATTTGCCTATGTGATCGACTAGTCATCTCACATGACTGTATGGCACTTGAACTTGCCATCAATCGCCTCACACTCTAGTCACTTCGAGACGTCACCTCATATAAGTAACTATGGGCAAAACAATGTCAATCCATGTTCACTTTAACGGGGTTCAATTGTCTCTACAACCCGTTTGGATGTAACAAAGTATAAATTAAGGATTAAAAGACAAATGCGATTATGAACATGAACAAAAACAACACTTTTATTTCATTTCAAAATCTAATAAAAATTTGGTACACGTTTAAGTCCCATGGACGCAACATGCCCATCATGCTTAGCCTGCGATAAAGGCTTGGTGAGCGGATCGGCTATGTTGTCATCCGTCCCAACCTTACAAATCGCAATTTCCTTTCTTTCAATGAAATCTCTTATTACATGATACTTTCTAAGTACATGTCTAGATCTATTACTAGACTTTGGCTCCTTAGCTTGGAAGATCGTCCCACTATTATCACAATAGAGAGTGATGGGATCATCGGCGGTAGGTACTACTTTTAGACCTTCCGTGAATTGCTTGATCCACATAGCTTCCTTGGCGCTTCTGATGCTTTGCTATGTACTCACCTCCGTTGTTGAATCCGCGATTCTGACTTCCTTGAAGCTTCTCCAAATTACGGCACCACCATTGAGCATGAACACGAAACCAGCTTGTGATTTCATGTCATCTCTATCTGTTTGAAAACTTGAGTCCGTGTATCCTGTAACACGCAACTCAGTGTCTCCTCCAAACACAAGGATAGAATCCTTAGTTCTTCTCAAGTACTTAAGGATGTTCTTGACAGCAATCCAGTGACTCTCACCTGGATTTCCTTGATATCTACTCGTCATGCTCAAGGCATACGAGACATCGAGACGTGTGCATATCATGGCATACATGATTGATCCAACAGCGGAAGCGTAAGGGATCAACTTCATGCGTTCAACATCATGGGGTTCGGAGGGACATTGAGTCCGCTCAATATCGTTCCTTCGCCCATAGGTACCAAACCCCTTTTGGATTTGTCCATGCTGAATCGTCAAAGAATCTTATCAACATAAGACTCTTGACTTAGTGCCAATATCCTCTTGGGTCTATCTCTATAGATCCGGATACCTAATATGCGTTGTGCCTCTCCTAAATCCTTCATTTGGAAGTGGTTACCTAACCACTTCTTAACAGAAGACAACATTGGAATATCATTTCCAATGAGTAGTATGTCATCGACATACAAGATTAGGAACACAACATTGCTCCCACTGAATTTCATGTATAAACATGGTTCCTCAATATTTCGAGTGAAACCATTTTCCTTTATAACATGATTGAATCGTTGATTCCAACTTCTAGATGCTTGCTTAAGACCATATATGGATCTCTTAAGCTTGCACACTTTGTTAGGATTTTTAGAATCAACAAAACCTTCGGGTTGTATCATGTACACCTCCTCTTCTAAATGCCCATTTAGAAAAGCGGTTTTGACATCCATTTGCCATATTTCATAATCATGAAATGCGGCGATCGCTAACAAAATCCGTATGGATCTTAGCATGGCTACGGGGGCGAAGGTCTCATCATAATGTAGACCTTGGACTTGGGTAAATCCCTTTGCCACTAGCCTAGCTTTGTAGACATCATCATGTCCTTCTATGCCATTCTTGACTTTGAATATCCATTTGCATTGAAGGGGTCTTGCCCCTTTAGGCAAATCTACCAAGTCCCAAACTTGGTTTTCATGCATAGAATCCATTTCGGACTTCATGGCTTCAAGCCATAAGGAGGAATTTGGACTAGAGATTGCGGCCTTGTAGGTGGCGGGCTCGTCACTTTCCATAAGTAACACATCGAGTGTTCCATCTTCCTCGATAAGTCCCACATATCGATCGGGATGGCGAATAACTCGGCCCGTTCTTCTAAGAGGAGGAGGAACAACCGCGTTAGATGACGAAGGAACTTCTTCTTGCGCCTCTATTTCGGTTTGTGGCTCTTGAACTTCATCAAGTTCAAAATTTCTCCCACTCTGTCTCCTAGAAATAAAATCACTTTCTAGGAAGACAAAGATCGCGAGACACAAATACTTTGTTCTCTTGAGGCTTATAGAAGTAATAGCCTCGTGAGGCCATGGGATAACCTACAAAAATGCATTTTTCGGATCTTGGGGCAAGCTTGTTGTCGTTCTTAGTTTTGACGTAAGCATCACATCCCCAAATCTTCATGTGGGATAGATTTGGAACCTTTTCTTTCCATATCTCATATGGAGTCTTTTCAGTTGCTTTGGTTGGACTCACGTTCAAAGATTTTATTGCGGTTTGAATTACAAATCCCCAAAACGAGTTCGGTAACTCGGTTTGACTCATCATGGATCGAACCATATCAAGTAAGGTTCGATTCCTCCTTTCGGCAACACCATTGAGTTGTGGTGTTCCGGGTGGAGTAAGTTGTGATATAATGCCACAACCTTTCAAGTGTGAATCAAATTCAAGGCTAAGGTATTCTCCACCACGATCGGATCGTAGTGCCTTAATCCTTTTGTTCAATTGGTTCTCTACTTCGTTTTGAAATTCTTTGAATTTCTCAAATGCTTCACTCTTATGTTTCATTAAATAGATATACCCATATCTACTTAAGTCATCGGTGAAGGTTATAAAGTAGTCATAATTACCACGAGCGGTGATACTCATTGGTCCACATACATCGGTGTGTATGAGTCCCAATAGTTCACTAGCTCGTGTCCCTTTACCACTAAAAGGATTACGAGTCATCTTGCCAAGTAGGCAATATTCGCATGTACCATATGATTGATAATCAAATGGTGTAATCACATTAGTCGAAATTAATCTTTTGATGCGATTCTCGTTTATGTGACCTAATCGACAATGCCAAATGAACGCTTCACTTGGGTCACTTGTTTTGAGTTTCTTTGATTGTATGTTATAGATATCATTAATTGGATTTGAGGTCTCTAAAATGTAAATGCCATTGATAGAAGTAGCTTGGCCAATAACCAAATCATTCCTAGAAATAGAGCAACGATTGTTCTTAATGACAAAACAAAAACCGTCCACGTCTAGCATGGCGATTGAAATAATGTTTTTAGAGAGTGTAGGTACATAAAAACAATTATGCAAATACAACTCAAATCCATTTGGCAAAGCTAGAACATAAGTTCCTTTGGATTCGGCCGCTACCCGAGCTCCATTTCCAAGGCGTAGATCCACATCTCCCTTGCTAAGCCTCTCCACATCTCTTAAACCCTGTAAATGATTACAAAGGTGAGAACCACAACCGGTATCTAGTACCCATGTCGTAGTGGAAGTATAATTTATATCAATAACATAAATTTCTTTAGGAATTGTACCTTTTGGAGTAATGAGTCCTTCCCTTATATTTCGCAAATACATAGGGCAATTCCTAAGCCAATGTCCCATGCCATAGCAATAATGGCACTCATCATTAACTTGCTTGAAGTTTTTGACTTTCTTTCCTTTCTTCTTGAACCTCTTACCCTTTGATGCAAGAACTTGATTGCTAGAGCTCCCACTAGCTTTGGCATCTTTATCTTCCAGAGACAAAGATCCTATAGATCGTATGAGGTAGTCTTCCCGAGACGGACTCACACGAGGTCTAGTAGTAGTGGGTGGTTTAGAAGTGGTGATGAAATTAAGGTTTCCATCCGAACCTATCCCGAAATGAAGTTCTCTAGTTGTATCGAAATTATTGTTGGAGCATACGTCGTCAAGAACATCGTGATATGACTCAATAGTTATTGGTGCGGTAGCATTTGTTGGATTCATTGTAAAAACTACAAATATGGAGGAAAGGAAATATTAACATTTGTCTTTTTAAATCATACTTGCAAATAAACAAGATATGAACATTTATATAGTGACCTCTACCCAACTATAATAAATGATTCCAAGACCCAAATTCATATTAACTTAGGGCACGGTGTGCCGAATTACCCTTTATTAACATAACTCGGTGGATTAACTTTTTAATCGATTCTACTTTTAGAATTCTTGGTCGATGATATTTACATTAATATTCATCTCTAGCCCGAAACACATCCGGAAATCGTCGTGAATACTTTCGTTGAGTACAACCCAAATTTCGAATAAATGTGTCCATAATCCAAACCCATATCAATTTAGGGCACGGTGTGCCGAAATACCCCTCATTAACATGAACTCGGTGGATAAACATTCATCACCCACTTCCCCTACGTAACAAGGTTTGTACCCCGGTGTGGCCGAGTGCACTCCCTCGCGAAATAGGTTTTCATGGTTTCTACTATTTGGTAAGGCTATGTCTCAATTGATTGTTTTAGCGAGAGGTCAAGAGCAATTGAAGGAAATGTAGATTCATATACATAAAACATACTCTTATATGTCTAAATAATTTGTCATAAAATTAAAACGGATCTTATGCATGCAAACAATATAATAAAATAGAGGAGAAATCATGTCCTTACATAGTAGATTTCGGCTATTAGGGCACAAGAGAGATCACCTTTCTCTTCTTGTTCTTGAGCTTTTCCAATGGAAGAACAAAGATCTAAGTGTAAGATCTCTCCCTATGCTTTATACCCAAGGCTTTCTCTTAATCTAATTAATATTATTTGATCTAGTATAATATTAATCTTATAGAAAAATTGAACCAAAATTTTTGTTTTTGGGTTCTCAAAAACCGGTTGAGAGAGAGAGATTTTGGAGAATTTTATCTTTCTAAAACTTAATACTTTTAGAAGTGTAATGTAATGAATGAATAATTCACTCTTGCATGTAGTGTATGTTAAAAAAAATTAAAAGACAAAAACACTTTGCCCTTTTTCTTTTTCAACCGTGTAAGAGGAGAGGAGAGGGGAAGAGAAAGACCCAATGCATGCATTAGTTTGCCTTCACAAGGTAAATAGGGTTGCATGCCTACTCTCCTAATATAATCATTATGTTTACCACTAATTGTAAACACAATATTAATCCTAATCCTCCTCCAAATTTTCGGCACATTTGTATAATATGGATTCCATATTATTTTGTCAATTGTCAATATGTCACATGTTACATGTCACATAAATTTGTTATGTATTTTTAACATATTAAAAATCAACGTATTGTCAAAATACGTCACATACAAAAATCGACTTAGTAATATCATAATTACTAGTACCAAAATTTTACCAACTTATAAATCGCATTTATAATGATTCATTCAAATCCAATCGTTTCTTTAAACAATAATTTCATCCGAGTAATGATACAATTCGATTACTCAGACCGTATCTCATTTAATCACATTTCAATTTGATACGTAAATTTTACTTCCAAAATCGTCCGTCAATTTTTCAAGTAATTTAATTAACTCGTAACATTATACGATTAATTAAATGATCAATTAAGAGTATCGCCCTATAGGTATGACCTAGGGGGTCAATCGATCACCACCGTCACACGACACGAATGTCAAACTCTAGTCGACCAATCATTACCGATATATGTTGACAGATTGACAAACACACAATTACTTCCCAATTGTATTCTTCAAAATGAGATTTAATAATGATATTTAAATCATGTGATCGCACTATTGTTGAGGACACATTTCCCAACAGAGGACACCAGGGCAAGTCCTGCAGAACCCGCCTGGGCCTTATCACAATGTCATCATCACCACCTCCACCAACTCCAATGTAATAATATAATAAAACAGTTCAACAATAGTACTTAACGAAATGAAATCAGGCAATCATATTACAACATGTAAATCACCGATTTAGTCAATCCAGTCACATAGTGTCATATCAAGTCCAGTGTATTCCCCTACCTCAAATAGCGGTGATAAGCTAACTGCAGATCAGAAGTACTCCACCCGAAACTCGCCACCTAAACATATATATATATAACATAATTAATTCTCTTACTAATCCCGTTCCCATAATCAAAAGTTACTATAAGTAGAAACTTTCTCAATTTAGAAATTACGAAAAATATAAGTTACTCAAAATAGAAAGTTTCCTAAAATGGGAAGTTTCCCAAAGTAGCAATTACCAAAAATAGCAAGTTACTAAAAATAGTAACTTTCCCGAAATAGAATCCCGACTCAAAAACTTAAATATATTATTCCGTCACCGCTACTTAAAATTAACTTAATAATCAAAACTAATAATGTAAATATTAGAAGTATACACATTCCCGACTCATTAAAATAAAACCCGTAACAAAACTAATTCAAAAACAACGCACAACTCGACACACGCACACCCCCCTTTTCAACCCGTCACAGACCGCCCCTCAACCACCAATCCTCACCGCCGACCACCAGGCCTGACACCAGGTCTGGCCTGGTCATCTCCCACCACCACCAACGTGGTCGACCCACGCCGCCGGGTCGAGCCACCACCACCAAAACCCCCGCCGCATTCCCGCCGCCACAAATGCCACCAACAGCCCCCTTTCCCAACTCGCCTACCACCACGACACTCCCCTGCCACCTTACCAACCACCACCATTGGCACCACCGTCGTACGGCGACTCTGACACACGTGGCACCACCGATTCGACCTCTCCCGAGTCCACGGTGGTGCCACCCCTTTTCCCTATGTCCAAACGCAATCAAAACCCCCAACCAACCCCGACACCTAAACACCACCACCGCAACCACCACCAAAGAACGACCACCACTCTAACCACCACCACCCGACTCGACTCCACACCAACAACCCATCCCACAACCCCACGACCACCACAACAGTCCCTAAAAGACGCATAACTCAATACAAAACAGTGTGACAGAAATGAAATCAGGGAACCTTACCTGTGACGGCCGTCGACCGAGCTTTTCCGACCAAGACAACTACCCTCGACCCCTAGCAACGACTCCCCTGGACTCTTGGCAGACCCTACTCCCTCCACACTCACCGGCGTGCTCTCTTTGGCCGTGTAGAAGGCTTGATCGTGAAAGGAAAAAGGGGTTGATGTTTGTGATGTCAAAATGACGGTAGGGAGGGGAATAGGGTTTTAAAGGTGTATTAGGGTTTGATTTTAGGGTTTGGTGAGGTAAAATGGTAGGTGGGTAAATGGGTAATAAGTGGGTAAATGGGCTATGACCCCTCGACCCAAAAATGCCACTCAATTATAAACCCGACTCATCTCGCGATATAAATTAAACAATTATTTTTACGCTTTTACCATTATCTTTACGCTACCATTAAATAATAAAACTCGCCTAATCGATAATAAAATACGGGTATTACAGTCTTTCCCCCTTAAAAAGAACTTCGTCCCGAAGTTCGCTCCCATACCAAACAGGTCCTACGAAAATATAAAAGACATCTCGTATAACTAACACGGTCAAACACACAACTAGACTACATAAACACGAAATGTTACATTCTACCCTCCTAAAAAGAAAGTTACGTCCCGTTACTTACCTCAAGTGAACAGATGTGGATAACTCTCTCTCATCGCGGCCTCGGTTTCCCAGGTAGCCTCCTCTGCTTTATGATTAGTCCACAACACTTTCACTAAAGCCGTCTCTCCGTGCCTGGTCTTTCTAACCTTCCTGTCCAAGATCTCCTTAGGCGTCTCGATGTAAGTCAACTGCTCGTCCACCTCGACCACATCATGGCTCAAAATATGCGAAGGGTCACTCAAATATCTCCGCAACTGAGAAACATGGAAGACATTATGTACCCTGGCTAAAGCTGGTGGTAGAGCTAGCCGGTATGCCACTTCCCCAACTCTATCCAGGATCTCATATGGCCCAATAAACTTCTGGCTCAACTTTCCCCGCTTCCCGAATCTCATCACTCCCTTCATCGGAGACACTCTAAGAAGTACTTTCTCCCCACCTGAAAGAAATGTCGCTTCTCCTAGCGTCGATAGCTCTTCTTTCACGGTCCTGGGCAGCCCTCATCTTCTGCCGAATGATCTGCACCTGTTCAACCATCTCTTGAATCATCTCTGGTCCCAAAACTACTGCATCAGCTCGATCATCCCAACACATAGGACTCCTACTCTTCCTGCCATACAGAGCCTCAAATGGAGCCATCCCAATACTAGCGTGGTAACTGTTGTTGTATGAAAACTCAATCAACCCCAGTCTATCCTCCCAAGACCCGCCGAACTCCAAAACACAAGCCCTCAACATGTCCTCGAGTGTCTGAATAGTCCTTTCTGTCTCGACCATCTCGTAGTGGGATGAAAAGCGGTGCTCATCTTTAATCGAGTACCCATTAGTAATCGAACTCTGCTGAATTTGGATAGAAACCTTGAGTCTCTATCGGAAATGATGTCCTTGGGTACACCATGCAGCTTCACCACATACTGTACATAAGCCTTGGCCAACTCAGCTTTACTCCAAGTATCCTTCATGGGGATAAAGTGAGCCGACTTGGTTAGCCTATCCACGATCACCCAAATCATATTGTTACCTTTCTGAGTTCGAGGCAACCCAACAATGAAATCCATGGAAATGCTTTCCCACTTCCACTCTGGCACATCTAGTGGTTGAACCTTCCCTTGCGGTCTCTTATGTTCACCCTTCACTCTCTGGCATGTCAAGCATCGAGCTACGAACTCAAAGAACTTCCCTCTTCATATTCGGCCACCAAAAGGTCTTCTTGAGGTCCTTGTATAACTTATCTCCCCCAGGATGAACCGAGTATGGCGTGGCATGTGCCTCAGTAAGAATCTTCCTCTTCAGCTCATTACTATCCGGAACACACCACCGTCCCCCAAACCTCAGACTACCATCGATGGATAACAAACCGGAATCAAGCCCGCTTTCGTTCTCTTCTACTGCTTGCGCCACTTCTGAATTCTAGCATCGGTTTTCTGTAGCTCTCTGATCTCCTCATATAACTCCGGCTCAACGGTCAAGTCCCCAAGAGTCTCTCCTTGCCGGATCACGTGGATCCCCATACCCCGCAGCTCATTATGCATCCTCACTCTAGATCTAGCACTGCTCAAAGCATGGATGGATTTCCTGCTCAAGGCATCGGCTACGACATTCGCTTTCCCCTCATGATAAAGTATCTCCATGTCATAGTCGTCAATCAATTCGATCCATCTCCTCTGTCTCATGTTCAATTCCTTCTGTGTGTAAATGTACTTTAAGCTCTTGTGATCGGAAAACACTTTGAAGGTAGCCCCATAAAGATAGTGTCGCCATAGTTTGAGCGCAAACACCACAGCCCCCAACTCTAGATCATGAGTAGGGTAATTCTCCTCATAGGTCTTCAACTGTCGAGAAGCGTAAGCGATTACCTTCCCGTTTTGCATCAATACGCACCCCAGACCCTTCTTGGAAGCATCAGTATACACCTCGAAATTATCATTCCCATCTGGTAGTGCAAGGATAGGAGCTGTAGTGAGTCGTTCTTTGAGGGTTAGAAACGCCTCCTCACAACTCTCATCCCAAACAAACCTGTTCTCCTTCCGCATTAAGGACGTCAATGGCTTGGCGATCTTCGAGAAGTCCTTGACAAACCTTCGGTAATAACCTGCTAGCCCCAAGAAGCTTCGGATCTCACCCACATTCTTAGGACTCTGCCATCTCGTCACTGCCTCAATCTTGCTAGGATCAACCGACACCCCTTCCTTGGAAATCACATGGCCCAGAAAAGCAACTTTCTTCCACCAGAACTCGCACTTGCTCAGCTTGGCATATAACTGGTTCTCCTCCAAGGTTTTCAAGACTAACCTCAAATGTTCCTCATGTTCCTCCTCATTCTTGGAGTATACCAGGATATCATCGATGAACACAACCACGAACTTGTCCAGGTAAGGACTGAACACTCGATTCATCAAGTCCATAAACATCTGGCGCATTAGTCAACCCGAATGGCATGACCACGAACTCATAGTGCCCATATCTTGTTAAGAAAGCGGTCTTAGGTATATCCTCGTTCTTAATTCTCAACTGGTGATAACCTGACCTCAAATCGATCTTAGAGAAAACTCCGGCTCCACTCAATTGATCGAACAAATCATTGATCCTTGGCAAAGGATAACGGTTCTTGATGGTCACATTGTTCAACTCACGGTAATCCACGCAAAGTCTCAAGCTTCCATCTTTCTTCTTGACAAACAACACTGGTGCTCCCCAAGGTGAAACACTAGGCCGTATGTAACCTTTCTCTCGCTAGCTCATCCAATCGCTTCTTCAATTCCTCCATCTCTTTCGGCCCCATACAGAAGGTGGTTTAGAAATCGGCCCTGTTCCTGGCTTCAGATCAATGGAAAAGTCCACTTCTCTTTTCGGTGGTAACCCTGGAATGTCCTCCGGAAATACATTCTCGAACTCCCTCACCACTGGAATCTCAGACACCTTAGGGGTCTCCGACTCACTATCCCACATCTGGCACAAGATTAACTGATCCCCTTTCCTCAGACTCGACTTTAGGGTGTTAACAGATATGAATTTGACTCTTGGCTTGACCACATACCCCTTATAAGACACCCTAGTTCCCTTAGGTCCCCTCAAAGAGATTTTCTTCTGATAGCAGTCGATAAAAGCCTTGTACTTCCCTAACCAGTCCATCCCCAGAATCACCTCGAAACCCCCCAAGGGAAACTCTATAAGGTCACCATGAAACACAACCTCTCCGATCTGGATTGGTACCCCAGTGTAGACTCTATCACAAGACACCGACTCCCCCGAAGGTACCACTACCGAATCAACAATTCTATCATATGACTTAAGGTTTAAGACTCTGGCATGTTCCGCAGATATAAAAGAATGTGTAGCTCCGGAATCAAACAACACAAAGGTGGGTTTAGAGTTAACAAGAAATGTACCAGTCACCACATGAGAGTCATTCTTAGCTGCCTCCTTGCCCATGGCGAAGAGCTTGCCACTAGACTTAGCCCCACTCTGACTTGAAGAAGCTGCTCCAGATTGTTTGTTCCCTTCATTTGCAGTCTTCTGAAAGTTGGTGCTCCCACTCTGTTGGCTCTGCTGATTACGGTTCTGGTAGTTGTTGTAGCTTCCCGATAGCAATTTACTAGCTCCGGACCTCGCACCTCCCCATAGCCGAGACATAGGTGTGCGATAATCGCTATACCTGACCCCACCGAACGAGAGCCACCGAACCCGGACATAGGTGCCCTGTATCCACCAGACGATTCGCCCCAGGATGATCGGCATTCAAACCTCTTGTGTCCTGTCTTTCCACAGCCAAAACAAGTAAGCCCCGCAGAACTACCTCCCCACCGGTGCCCCCGAAGCCGCCTCCACTCGAGCTCTCATACCCCCTGGGCACCGTTAGTGGAGTACCCACCATATCTGCCCGAACTCGCTTCTTTGCCCCAAGATATCGCTTGTGGTCTCCACTTCCTTTTCTCGGCCTTGCCTTTCTTATCAGCCTTGATCTGTTCCGAGAGTCTTTCAGCAGCACCAGCCCTCAAGTAAATGTCCTGAACTATAGTGGGTGGAGCCGCTGTGAGCCTCTTCTTGATGTCCATAGTGAGCCCCCGCTCAAACCTCATAGCCAGCATAGCTTCATTCTGCCCAAAGTCATCAGTGTATGAGGATAACTGTCGAAATTTCCGATGATAAGTCTCCACTGTCATATCTTCTGTCATCTTGAAGGTGTCGAACTCCTCCCGTAGTTTGGCTTTTTGGAACTCGGGCATAAACTCATTCTTCAAAAGCTCTTGGAATTCCAACCAAGATACATGTCCCGTCTCAAGATCCCTAGCAACCTCTCGTATCTCCACCTTGTTCCCCGGTCCACCAGTCCACCGGTGTGGCCCCCTAAGATAGTGGGCAGCTTGATCCACCTGCAGCTCTTCCGGACATGCTAACAGTTCAAACAGATTGGTGAATTCTCTACACCATTCCCCCAGCAACTGTGGTTCCCCCTCTCCAGTGAATATTGTGGGGTTATGCCTTGCCACAATGGTACTCACCTTTCCTGGGTCCAATCGTTTGGCCTTTAGGGCCTCATTCTCAGCTCGGAGCCTATCGAACTCCGCTTGGATGTCATTAGCAGCGGTATCCCTTCTTGGAGGCATGTCTATAAAATTTAAGAGAGAGTTAGTGATGTTCCCTGCAACACTAGAATTACTTAGTCAGTCCTACCCTACATATTTAGCTAACATGGTTCAGGGATCACATAACCGCATATCACTAGACATAACATCCATCTTAAAATCTTAAGCATCATATATGTATAAATATCTCACTTCATTATTATGCCAATTCTTGCCTCCGAATCACAATTAAACACATGTATACTTATACTAACAGTATATCACTTTGCCTAATTCTCACATCATGGAATAGTTTTCCATGTTCAATATCACACAACTTCCCTACTCTACCCTTTTCTCTCGTATGATCTCAAGGTACCCGGGTCAAACTGAGAGGGCCAATGGTTCGGTGTGAGGGGGCCCCTTACTCATCCCTTACCTTTAGTGTGCTCCTAACAGTTCTATCCCGGGGTTCATTTTATTTGACTCTTCCTAAATTCATTGGATTCATTGGTTTAGGCCTGAGGATCGTTCTCTCTGATACCACTTTGTAACACCCCCATTTATTTAAGGGCCTGAACTAGGACTCCTCAGATAAATGATGGTGTTACCATCTCGAAACCCGAGGCAAGAGATAACAAAGGAAAGAAACACAAGTTTTTATTATAATGTTTATAGTGACATTACAACTGAAATTAAAACAAAGTCTCCAAATACGACCAAATAATAAGTCTGATAAAACTACTAAAAAGACTAAGGTGGGCTAGGCACTAAGTCAGTCATCCAAGCTCTCTTCCCGGCCAGCTCCCATCAGTCTCTGAATACCTGTCAATCTGCTCCCCAATAATTGGATCATCACAGGCGTACACGAATACACGGGGTCAGCCACGAAGCTGAGTAGGTAATACAATAAACAGTAACACAAAACACGTACTCCTCCATCACCAACACCAACACCACCATCACAACTCACAACCCGGACAACCCAGCCATACCGATCCCCGGTAGACTATAAATATCGACCGTAGCCGATCTGCCAGCTCGCAGCTGAGGACACCAGGGCAAGTCCTGCAGAACCCGCCTGGGCCTTATCACAATGTCATCATCACCACCTCCACCAACTCCAATGTAATAATATAATAAAACAGTTCAACAATAGTACTTAACGAAATGAAATCACGCAATCATATTACAACATGTAAATCACCGATTTAGTCAATCCAGTCACATAGTGTCATATCAAGTCCAGTGTATTCCCCTACCTCAAATAGCGGTGATAAGCTATCTGCAGATCAGAAGTACTCCACCCGAAACTCGCCACCTAAACATATATATATAACATAATTAATTCTCTTACTAATCCCGTTCCCATAATCAAAAGTTACTATAAGTAGAAACTTTCCCAATTTAGAAATTACTAAAAATATAAGTTACTCAAAATAGAAAGTTTCCTAAAATGGGAAGTTTCCCAAAGTAGCAATTACCAAAAATAGCAAGTTACTAAAAATAGTAACTTTCCCGAAATAGAATCCCGACTCAAAAACTTAAATATATTATTCCGTCACCGCTACTTTAAATTAACTTAATAATCAAAACAAATAATGTAAATATTAGAAGTATACACATTCCCGACTCATTAAAATAAAACCCGTAACAAAACTAATTCAAAAACAACGCACAACTCGACACACGCACACCCCCCTTTTCAACCCGTCACAGACCGCCCCTCAACCACCAATCCTCACCGCCGACCACCAGGCCCGACACCAGGTCTGGCCTGGTCATCTCCCACCACCACCAACGTGGTCGACCCACGCCGGCGGTCAGAGCCACCACCACCAAAACCCCCTGACTGCGTTCCTGCCGCCACAAATGCCACCAACAGCCCCCTTTCCCAACTCGCCTACCACCACGACACTCCCCTGCCACCTTACCAACCACCACCATTGTCACCACCGTCGCACGGCGACTCTGACACACGTGGCACCACCGATTCGACCTCCCCTGAGTCCACGGTGGTGCCACCCCTTTTCCCTATGTCTGAAACGCAACCAAAAACCCCCAACCAACCCCGACACCTAAACACCACCACCGCAACCACCACCAGCAACGACCACCACTCTAACCACCACCACCCGACTCGACTCCACACCAACAACCCATCCCACAACCCCACGACCACCACAACAGTCCCTAAAAGACGCATAACTCAATACAAAACAGTGTGACAGAAATGAAAACAGGGAACCTTACCTGTGACGGCCGTCGACCTGAGCTTTTCCGACCAGTACAACCACCCTCGACCCCTAGCAACGACTCCCCTGGACTTTTGGCAGACCCTACTCCCTCCACACTCACCGGCGTGCTCTCTTTGGCCGTGTAGAAGGCTTGATCGTGAAAGGAAAAAGGGGTTGATGTTTGTGATGTCAAAATGACGGTAGGGAGGGGAATAGGGTTTTAAAGGTGTATTAGGGTTTGATTTTAGGGTTTGGTGAGGTAAAATGGTAGGTGGGTAAATGGGTAATAAGTGGGTAAATGGGCTATGACCCCTCGACCCAAAAATGCCACTCAATTATAAACCCGACTCATCTCGCGATATAAATTAAACAATTATTTTTACGCTTTTACCATTACCTTTACGCTACCATTAAATAATAAAACTCGCCCAATCGATAATAAAATACGGGGTATTACATTTAGCATTTTCACTTATTTCAAATGTTATCAATATTTAGTTTACTCATAATTTATAATATTTCATTTAGTTATATTTTTATTATAATCATGTTTATTATTTCATACATCACTAGTTTTATTTCTATTATGAGTGAGTAGTTTTATGTCTAGGGCCTTGGGAAGCCTGTTGGGGCTGGTGTCCTTAACAGTTAGTGCAAGGACTTATAAATCTCTAAAAGGATCAAAGGGTATACTTTTGTATCATAATCAGTTGATCCACGTTTATCAATAACGGTTGGCTTGCTAGATAAGTTTGACGTTATTGTCATACAGATGGCGGTGATCAACTGGTCCCTAAAAGTCACACCTATAGGATACGTTTTGAGTGATGTGACGGTATGAAAATACAGTCATGTAGATGCCAAATTTGACTAACCAGTTAGTTTGAGTTATTTGACTAGTAATTAGTCTAATATGTGATGTTGAGATATTTTATTTAATACGGATTAAATAAAAATGGCTAAGGCAAATTAAGCAATTAATTTGTAAGATTGAATATAAGCGTTTTATATTTAATTAAATGTATATTGAATATAATTATACAATATTGTCTCTGTCGGACATGTATTAATAATTCAACTAATCCGTATTATTAGTTGATGCATTAATATCCGATAACCGATGACAGTTTATAATGAAACCGCGTCATATACATTTAGAATTTAACGAACCGGACCACGAGTTAAAACCAAGAGGAAGTGGAAGCCCACTTCCTCTTGTGGGCTTCGGTTTTGCCGAGTGAGAGAGCACAAAAGGGAGGGTTTCTCCTCCCTTCTAACCTAATCATTTTCATTTGTATGAAAACTAGGGTTTTGGGAATTGTGCCTCTCGAAACTCGGATCTCACATCCAACACAAACTCACAAAACAATCCCCTCGATATTGCAAGGCAATTAGGGGATTCTCTCTAGCACAAGGGCATTACTCGGACATCTTGGGTGCAACAATTAGGAGGGAATCGCTGTTGATTTCTGTTCTTTACGCCGTGCATCAAAGGACCCGAGGTTGATTTCTATTGCTTTATCGTTTCTTTATGATTTTCGTTTTATGACTATAAACTACATATAAATTTTGCGTTATAATCCTATAAAGAAAGGGTTTTATACGGATCTAACCCTACAAGTGGTATCAGAGCGAGGCCACGTAAATTTTTATATGTGTTTTTCATCAAACGATTGTTGAAACGATGAATTTTGGGTAAAAATTTGTCATGGCACAAATTTTTTTTTTTCGGCAATAATTTTTTTTTTTTGCTGCGTTTTGTTGTTGTTTTGTGCCTTGGGATCCGTGTCTAGTTTACACGGTGATGATTGTTTACTTTTTGATCTTTGCATATTGTCTATGTAATCGATATTCATCGCTATATGTTAAAGATCGGTCAAAATAATTGCATAAAATTTCGTGTGGCAATTTTTATTTCGGCAAATCTGTTTTTTTTATGAAAACCGTGTGGCCTTCACTGTACACGGCCTGTTTTCTGTTTTTATTGCATTGATTTGCGGGCCACAAAATTTTGTTAGATCGTTTGATCTCTTGTTTTCACTCGTTCTTCACATGTTGTAATTTTAACCGATAATTATTGCAATATGTTGAAGATTAACAATTGTAGTATGATTTCTATACGGATTAGATCAAAATTGCAATTGTGTTTTTATCAAACCGTTTTGTTTTGATATTTCATTGCTCACGTTTTGAGCCGTGTAAAATTTTTTTTTGCTTTTTGATGCTCCCGTTTTTTACAGCATTTAAAAAAAAAAAAAAAAAAAAAATTTGGGGTACTGGTACTGTTCACGTACAGCAGTACAGTAAGAAAAAAAAAAAAAAAAAAAAAAATTTTCTGTTTTTTTCGGCCCCTTTTTAATGCATAAAACGTTTTTTATGCTCTCGCTTGTTAGTGAAACGGTTCACCCACGTAAAATAAAGTTACTTTAAAACGATTTATTGTAACGGATTATCTCGGATTAAAATTAATTTGACTAAAGCGGTTTTGTCATATAATTTTAATTATCTTTGGTGGTTTGGATAAAAATTTAACATAATTACGGAATTATGTCACGAACAAATTTAATTTTTAGTTGATGCATTTTAATTTATCGTTCTTGTTTATATTTTGAATGTTTTGAATGCCTTTTAATTACGTATTTAATTATTTTGCAAACAGTTGTAACTTAGTGTGGCCTTAGTAGAACGTGTTACCGTAATGATGGAACACGGTCTTGGTTGTATTTTGAGATCTCGTATCTCCATTTTATTTCTTTTAATTACAGTTTTTATTTAGAATGTAAATAGGTTTATATTTGTAAATTTTAAATTGTAATTTTTGAGAAGACTAAAGATGGAGACCGGATGCTCACTCCCGCTACATGGACAAAGATGGAACACCAAGACAAGCTTTTCGGGTCCAACGGTGGATTCCAAAGTTGTATTTTGTTCTTTTTACTAGGATAGGCCACACTAGGAAATTCTTATTTACGTATTGCATTCATTTATTTATTTTATTGTAACGATAGTATGCATCATATTCCGCCTAAAAACCAAACCACCTAATTATTGCATGAAAACTGACACATATAGAGGTCACGAGTTAGTTTTCTTTGACATTCGCATGTCACACGATTTTAAGCCATCATCCAAATTAATTCATTCACGCAAACGCTAGTTATTCGTTCACTTAATATGAATTAGAATTTAGTTGATGGGATCTTCCTCGTATAAACAAAAATTGAGAATAGTCTTTATAGGTCAAACTCCAATGAGTCCCTTCTTCGTCGGTAGGCATAATATGACCCCTTCTACGTCGGGTAAGTTGGAACCGATTGACCTATTTTATCTCAACACTATGGTCACTCGTACGATCCTGTGACTATGGTGGACTATAGATAGGATTTACGGAAATCTATCGACCAAGAGTTCTTCCAGAAGAATTAGCTAAACAGTTGGCTTATCAATTTACAGAAATTGAGTCTTAGGATCACTTGTATCATTCTTGAGGGAGATCAATTATGCAAGTGCATTGAGTCTACACGTTAAAATGAATTTTAAATAGACTTAAATCACCTCTATGAGTTGCTTATTTCGTTTTGTTTTTCTTCCTTTTTCAGTGTAGAACACGAACATTTAAACTGCTAATAACATAATGGCTGGCCGTGAGGACGACCCAATGCCAAGTGTCACATTGGACCGTGAGTCCTGGCTTCGGATCTTCATGGATCAGATGAATCGATCTACTCGATCAAGAATGATGGATCAAACTTCACGGATTGGGAGGCGGCATTACGGAATGCTGCCATTGCTGATGGGAAGCTCAAATATCTGATTGAGCCCATCCCACCAAACCCAGGCCCCACGGCTGAAATTAACGAAATCGACAAGTATAACGATTTCGCCATGGAAGCGGGTGCGGTAAAGAACGTACTTATTTTTGCAATGGAATCCAATTTGCAGAAACGCTTCATAGCTCAAAGTGCAAACAATATTTTCACTACACTCACTAGGGAATTCTCAAAAGCACCGAGAATCGTGACCTATGAGCTTACCACTCGCTTCTTTGATGCGAGACTCCGAAAGGCCAACTGTTAGCCCACACATTCTCGGATGATTGAGAATGTCGAGAAGTTGGAGACCTTTGATTGTAAGATCAGCGAGAACATTGTTATTGACCGCATACTTCACTCACTCCACGATGGTTATTCGCAATTTAGAGCGAATTACTATATGAATGATTTGAAGAAAACTCCCCATGAACTGCACTCCCTCCTCGTACAGACCGAGAAGGACATGAAGTTCAGTGGGAGCATGAAACAGGACGTTCTCGTTGTGTCAAACAAGGGCAAGGGTAAGGGCAAAGTTCAGCCAGGCCTAGCAAAGAGGCAAACCGAAGTTTAAGAAGTCGGGATCAGGTAAGAGTGGGCCTGGTGAGGCAAGTAACTCATCAGGCGCGACAAAGAGCAAGACCGAAAACATGGAATGCCATCATTGCCACAAGACTGGGCATTGGAGGCGTACATGTCCTGTTTATCATGAGGACATAAAAGCAGGTCGCGTTAAACCTGTTGGTATGTCTTCTCCTCCTACTTTTATTCATATGATTGAGATTAACCACGCAAGTTACGGAACTTGGGTACTTGATACTGGTTGTGGTTCTCATCTGTGTAATCATGTGCAGGGCCTCCGAAATCTCAAGCCTCTCGTAAAGGGTGAGGTTGACCTGCGTGTCGGGAATGGAGCAAGAGTGGCTGCCGTCTCGAGGGGAACATATGTGATCCAGCTTCCTAGCGGATTTGAGTTATCATTATATGATTGCTATTATGTACCCAGTCTTTCGAAAAACATTATTTCAGTTTCTGCACTTGATAAACTTGGTTTTTCATTTGTAATAGAAAATAATACTTGCATTTTATCATTACACGATATGATTTACGGCAAGGCAGTCTCCATGAACGGAATTTATGTTTTAGATCAGACCACGGAAATATTACACGTAATGAATAAAAAGTTAAAGGTTGGTGACAAAGATCAAACGTATCTATGGCACTGCCGTATGGGACACATTAATGAGAAACGCGTAAAACAGCTCATCAAAAATGGAGCTATCTCGGCCTTTGATTTTCAATCATTTGGCATGTGTGAATCATGTCTCATCGGTAAGATGACTCGGATTTCCTTCAAAGGTGTTGGAATGCGCGCTGCTGACCTATTAGGACTCATACACACGGATGTATGTGGCCCTATGTCAATCACCGCACGAGAAGGCTATAGGTATTTCATCACTTTCACGGACGATTTAAGTAGATATGGCTATGTCTACTTAATGAAGCACAAAAGTGAATCCTTTGAAAAATTCAAAGAATACCAGAATAGGGTACAGAACCTATTGGGTAGAAAGATTAAAACACTGCGTTCGGATCGTGGTGGCGAGTATCTTTCTCACGAGTTTGATCAACACCTTAAAGACTGTGGGATCGCCCTACAGTTAACTCCACCGAACACCTCAATTTGAATGGTGTGTCCGAACGGAGAAATCGAACACTACTTGATATGGTTCGATCCATGATGAGTCACACGGTTTTACCCGATTCATTATGGGGTTATGCTCTTTTGTCACCGCTCTTATACTTAACAAGTCCGTCTAAAGTCATGTGACAAGACTCCATATGAACTATGGAAGGGAACGGTCCCTAACTTGTCCTTTATACGGGTTTGGGGCTGCGAGGCTTATGTCAAGTGGAGACCTGAAGATAAGCTCGGCCCGCGATCGGTCAAGACATACTTTATAGGTTATCCTAAAGGAACACGTGGTCATTACTTCTATTCGCCAACCGAACAACGCGTTTTTGTTGCGGCTAGTGCGACATTCTTAGAGAAGGAATTTCTCGAGAATGCAAAGAGTGATAGAACCTTCGACCTGTCGGAGATTCCAGAACCAAACACCGAGCAACCATTGGAGGAACCTATTCCTTCAATCCCTATTTGCGGTGAATATTCCCGAGGAACCTAGGAGGTCGGGAAGAGTCTCTATTCCTCCGCATGATACATTGGTATGATCGAGGAACAGGATATAGATGACGTTCTACTCTTAACGAGTAGTGAACCCGCAACCTATAAAGGTGCCATGACTAGTTCTGACTCAAAGCTATGGCTTGAGGCCATGCAATCCGAGATGGACTCCATGTATGAGAACAACGTGTGGGATCTTATTGACTTACCTGCTAAGGTTCGTCCCCTTCAATGCAAATTGCTTTACAAGATAAAGCATTCTGTGGAAAGTCAACAAGATATCTACAAAGCACGACTAGTTTCTAAAGGTTTCACCCAAGTGCCAGGTTTGCACTACGATGAGATTTTTGCACCCGTAGTCATGCTGCGTTCCATTCGGATTATCTTAGCGATTGCCGCTTTTCATGACTATGAAATTTGGCAAATGGACGTGAAAACCGCCTTCTTAAACGGGTTTTGGAGGAAGAGTTGTACATGGTACAACCCGAAGGTTTCATCGATCCAAAGACATCCTAAGAAAGTGTGCAAGCTTAAGCGTTCCATTTATGGACTTAAGCAAGCATCAAGGAGTTGGAATCATCGCTTCGACCAAGTGATAAAAGAAAATGGATTTACTCGATCGGTCGAGGAACCATGTCTATATATCAAGTCGAGTGGGAGCAAGATTGTCTTCCTAATATTGTATGTTGACGACATACTCCTGATTGGGAATGACATACCTCTCTTAACTTCGGTGAAAGTATGGTTGAAAAACCATTTCCAGATGAAAGATCCGGGAGAGGCACAAAGAATTCTAGGCATCCGTATCTATCGAGATAGATCACGACGGATGCTATCTCTCGATCAGAGTCTTACATAGACAAAGTCCTAGAGAGATTCAGCATGACTAACTCCAAGAAGGGGTTCCTTCCTATGTCTCCAGGGGTGCATTTGAGCAAGTCTCTGGCACCAGAGACACCGGAAGAGAAAGAGCGCATGACACGGATTCCTTATGCCTCGGCAATAGGATCAATCATGTATGCCATGATATGCACACGTCCGGACGTGGCATATGCATTGAGTATGACAATTCGATTCCAACAAAGATCCAGGTGAACCACATTGGCTGGCTGTCAAGAACATTCTTAAGTACCTACGGAGGACTAAAGATTGGGCATTGACTTACGGAGGCGATCAAAAGCTATGCGCAACCTTCTGCGAGATGCTAGCTTCCAAACGGATCGAGATGACTCGAAATCTCGGTCTGGATTCGTTTTTACTCTTAATGGCGCTGCAGTCACCGGAAGAGTTCGAAACAAATCACATTCTGCAGATTCTACGATCGAGTCCGAGTACTATGCCGCGTCCGAAGCTACAAAGGAAGCGATATGGATGCGTCAATTCTTACATGGGCTATCTCGTGTTGGGGTTGGTGTCCTTAACAGCTAGTGCAAGGACTTATAAACCTCTAAAAGGATCAAAGGGCATACTTTGGTATTATTATCGCTTGATCCACGCTTATCAATAACGGTTGGCTTGCTAGATAAGTTTGACGTTATTGTCATACTGATGGCGGTGATCAACTGGTCCCTAAAAGTCACACCTATAGGATACGTTTGAGAGACGTGACAAGATGGAAATACAATCATGTAGATGCCAAAATTGACTAACCAATTAGTCCGAGTTATTTGACTAGTAATTAGTCAAATATGTGATGTTGAGATATTATATTTAATACGGATTAAATATCATGGGCTAAGGCGAATTAACTATTAATTCGTAAAATTAAATATAAACGATTTATATTTAATTAAATGTATATTGAATATAATTATACAATACGCTTTGTTTTATTCGGACACGAATTAATAATTCAGATAACCCGTATTATTAGCTGATGCCTTAATTTCCGATAACCGATAACAATTTATAATATAAACCCGTCATATACATTTTAGCATTTGGCGAATGGACCTCGAGCTAAAATTAAGAGGAAGTGGAAGCCCACTTCCCCATGCATGCACTCGGTCCGGCCGAACCAAACAAAAGGAGAGACTCCCTCTCCTTTTGACCAAGACAATTTCATTTGCAGAAAAACTAGGGTTTTGAAGAGCATTCTCCTCTGAAAAACCTGAGATCTCTCATCTCGACAAAACTCACATCAGTTCTCCCTATATTGCAAGGCAATCGGAGAACACTGTTCTAGCACAAGGGCATATCTCGGACAAAGTCTTGGGTGTAACGATTAGGAGGAAATCGCTTTGATTTCTCGTTCTTTACGCCACAATTTAAAGGACCCGAGGTTATTTCTTGTTCCTTATCGTTTCTATTGTTTTTATGTTTTATGACAATATTCGCATGTTTAAATTTACGTTATAGTCCTGCAATTAAAGGGTAGTATACGGATATTAACCCACAAGTGGTATCAGAGCGAGGCCACGTGAATTTTTCATGTGTTTTTCATAAAACGTTTTTGAAACGATGATTTTCTGCTTTGAAAACCGTGCCTAGTATACACGGCAGATTTTTTTTTTTCAAACCGTGTCATGTATTACACGGCAATTTCATGTTTTTTCGATTTGGTTTTTGCATATTGTTGTTTTATACAGAGATTATAACAATATGTCATGTTTTGTCAATTGTCAAATTTGTTTTAATGCGTTTTTGATCATATTTGCAATTGATTTTGTCTCGAAATAAGTTTTCACGAGGGTTTTGAATTTTCCAGAGTTTTTAGCACTCGATCGACCATGTTTTTAATCGATCGAGTGGCTTTTCTCAGATATTTTTGCTCGATCGAGTCCCCGCGTACTCGATCGACCCATGTCAAAATTTTTGCTCGATCGAGTCCTTGCTTTGTACTCGATCGACCGCTTTCAAAACCCTCTGCTCGATCGAGTTGTCCTCGTACTCGATCGAGCAGATTTGCTGATATAGGTACTCGATCGACCTCCAGGTTAGTCGATCGAGTACTCCTGATTAGATACCCCTCGATCGACTTGCAGTTCAGTCGATCGAGCCCTTTTGTTCCTCGATCGAGCACTTGTGTCCCTGGATCGAGGGATTTCGTCTTTAACAGCTTTGAAAATTTGTTTCTTTTGATTTAAATTTTCTTTTGGCTTCTATATGTACTTTATACGGATATAGTACACTCGCTTAATAGTGAATCGGTTCAC
Organism: Silene latifolia; assembly: GCF_048544455.1. NCBI lineage: Eukaryota > Viridiplantae > Streptophyta > Magnoliopsida > Caryophyllales > Caryophyllaceae > Silene > Silene latifolia. The sequence goes on along the minus strand of NW_027413480.1, from coordinate 35,454 downwards.
TCACGTACCATATAGTTGTTTTAAAGCGTCTTTAAAATGACGGATTGTAATGGATTAAAATTAAATGATAGAAGCGGTTTTATCACATGAATTTTAATCATTAAAAGGTGGTTTGGATAATTTTAACATAATTACGGAATTATGTCACGAATGAATTTGTTTTTAGTTGATGCATTTTATTTATCGTTAATTATGAATGCCGTGAATGCCTTTTTATTACGTATTTAATTTTTACAATTGATTGTAACTTAGTGTGGCCTTAGTAGAACGTGTTACCGTAATGATGGAACACGATCTTGGTTGTATTTTGAGATCTTGTATCTCCGTTTTGGATTTTTCACTTGTAATTACAGTTTTAATTAGAATGTAAATAGGTTTATATTTGTAATTTTAAATTGTAATTTTTTGAGAAGACCAAAGATGGAGACCAGATGCTCACTCCCGCTACTTGGATCAAGATGGAACATCAAGACAAGCTTTTCGGGTCCAACGGTGGATTCCAAAGTTGTATTTTGTTCTTATACTAGGATAGGCCACACTAGGAAATTTTTATTTACGTATTGCATTCCTTTATTTATTTTTCGCAACGATTATTTGCATCATATTCCGCCTATAAACCAAACCACCTATAATTTATTGCATGAAAACTGACACATATAGAGGTCACGAGTTAGTTTTCATTGACATTCTCATGTCACACGTTTTAAGCCATCATCCAAATAAATTCATTCACGACAGACGCTAGTTATTCGTTCACTTAAAATGAATTATAATTTTGTTGATGGGATCTTCCTCGTATAAACTAAAATTGAGAACGGTCTTTATAGGTCAAACTCCAATGAGTCCCTTCTTCGTCGGTAGGCATACTATGACCCCTTCTACGTCGGGTAAGTTGGAACCGATTGACCTATTTTATCTCAACACTATGGTCACTCGTACGATCCTGTGATCATGGTGGACTATAGATAGGATTTACAGAAATCTATCGACCAAGAGTTCTTCCGGAAGAATTAGCTAAACAGTTGGCTTATCAATTTACAGAAATTGAGTCTTGGGATCACTTGTATCATTCTTGAGGGAGATCAATTATGCGAGTGCAAGAGTCTACATGTTTAAAATGAATTTTAAAATAGACTTAAATCACCTCGATGAGTTGCTTATTTCGTTTTGTTTTTTTCTTTTTCAAAGTGTAGATCACGATTTTAAATCGCTAAACATCAAATGGCTGGTTCAAGTGATAACCCAATGCCAAGTGCCACATTGGACCGTGAGTCCTGGCTTAGGATCTTCATGAGTCGGATGAATCGGTCTACTCGATCAAGAATGACGGATCCAACTTCGCGGACTCGGGAGGCGATTACGGAATGCTTTGCCGCCGGCGACGGGAAGCTCGGATATCTGCTTGAGCCCATGCCGTTAAACCCAGGCCCCCACGGCGGAATTAACGAAATCAACGAGTATAACGATTTCGCTTTAGAAGCGGGTGCGGTAAAGAATGTACTTATTTTTGCAATGGAACCCAATTTGCAGAAACGCTTCATAGCCCAAGGTGCAAACAAGATTTTCACCACGCTCACTAAGGAATTCTCGAAAGCACCGAGAATCGTGACCTATGAGCATACCACTCGCTTCTTTGATGCGAGACTCCGAAGGGCCAACCGGTTAGCCCACACATTCTCGATGATTGAGAATGTCGAGAAACGAGACCTTTAATCGTAACATCGGCGAGAATATTGTTATCGACTGTATTCTTCACTCACTCCACGATAGTTATTCGCAATTCAGAGCGAATTACTATATGAATGATTTGAAGAAAACTCCCCATGAATTGCACTCCCTCCTCGTACAGACCGAGAAGGACATGAAGTTCAGTGGGAGTTCGAAACAGGATGTTCTCGTTGTGTCAAACAAAGGGAAAGGTAAGGGCAAAGCTCCGGCAAACCTAACAAAGAGGTAAGGCGAAGTTCAAGAAGTCGGGTTCAGGGAAGAGTGGTCCTGGTGAGGCGAGCAACTCATCAGGCATGACAAAGAGCAAGAGTGAAAACATGGAATGCCATCATTGCCACAAGACTGGGCATTGGAGACGCACATGTCCTCACTTTTATCATGAGGACTTAAAGGCAGGTCGTGTTAAACCGGTTGGTATGTCTTCTCTCTCTTCTACTTTTATTCATATGATTGAGATTAACCACGCAAGTTACGGAACTTGGGTACTTGATACTGGTTGTGGTTCTCATCTGTGTAATCATGTGCGGGGGCTCAAAACATCGAACCCCTCGTAAAGGGTGAGGTGGACCTGCGTGTTGGGAATGGAGCAAGAGTAGCTGCCATCTCCAAGGGGACATATGTGATCCAGCTTCCAAGCGGATTTGAGTTATCATTATATGATTGCTATTATGTTCCTAGTCTTTCCAAAAACATTATTTCAGTTTCTGCGCTTGATAAACTTGGTTTTTCATTTGTAATAGAAAACAATGCTTGCATTTTCTCATTACACGATATGATTTACTGACAAGGCGCTTTCCATGAACGGAATTTATGTTTTAGATCAGACCTCGGAAATATTACACGTAATGAATAAAAAGTTAAAGGTTGGTGACAAAGATCAAACGTATCTATGGCACTGCCGTATGGGACAAATTAATGAGAAACGCGTAAAACAGCTCATCAAACATGGAGCTATCTCGGCCTTTGATTTTCAATCATTTGGCACGTGTGAATCATGTCTCATCGGTAAGATGACTCGGATTTCCTTCAAAGGTGTTGGAATGCGCGCTGCTGACCTATTAGGACTCATACACACGGATGTATGTGGCCCTATGTCAATCACCGCACGAGAAGGCTATAGGTATTTCATCACTTTCACGGACGATTTGAGTAGATATGGCTATGTCTACTTAATGAAGCACAAAAGTGAATCCTTTGAGAAATTCAAAGAATACCAAAATAGGGTACAGAACCTATTAGGTAGAAAGATTAAAACACTACGTTCGGATCGTGGTGGCGAGTATCTTTCTCACGAATTTGATCAACACCTGAAGGACTGTGGGATTGCCCTACAGTTAACTCCACCTGGAACACCTCAATTGAATGGTGTGTCCGAACGGAGAAATCGAACTTTACTTGATATGGTTCGATCCATGATGAGTCACACGGTTTTACCTGATTCATTATGGGGTTATGCTCTTTGTCACCGCTCTAATACTTAACCGAAGTCCGTCTAAAGCTGTTGACAAGACTCCATATGAACTATGGAAGGGAACGGTCCCTAACTTGTCCTTTATACGGGTTTGGGGCTGCGAGGCTTATGTCAAGTGGAGACCTGAAGATAAGCTCGGCCCGCGATCGGTCAAGACATACTTTATAGGTTATCCTAAAGGATCACGTGGTCATTACTTCTATTCGCCAACCGAACAACGTGTTTTTGTTGCGGCTAGTGCGACATTCTTAGAGAAGGAATTTCTCGAGAATGCAAAGAGTGATAGAACCTTCGACCTGTCGGAGATTCCAGAACCAAACACCGAGCAACCATTGGAGGAACCTATTCCTTCAATCCCGGCTGCGGTAAATAATCCTGAGGAACCTAGGAGGTCGGGAAGAGTCTCTATTCCTCCGGACAGATACATTGGTATGGTCGAGGAACATGACATAGATGACGTTCTACTCCTTACGAGTAGTGACCCCGCAACCTATAAAGGTGCCGTGACCAGTTCTGACTCGAAACTATGGCTTGAGGCCATGAAATCCGAGATGGACTCTATGTATGAGAACAACGTGTGGGATCTTGTTGACTTACCTGCTAAGGTTCGTCCCCTTCAATGCAAATGGCTTTACAAGATAAAGCATTCTGTGGAAGGTCAACAAGATATCTACAAAGCACGACTAGTTGCTAAAGGTTTCACCCAAGTGCCAGGTTTGCACTACGATGAGATTTTTGCACCCGTAGTCATGCTGCGTTCCATTCGGATTATCTTAGCGATCGCCGCTTTTCATGACTATGAAATTTGGCAAATGGATGTGAAAACCGCCTTCTTAAACGGCTTTTTGGAGGAAGAGTTGTACATGGTACAACCCGAAGGTTTCATCGATCCTGAACATCCTAAGAAAGTATGCAAGCTTAAGCGTTCCATTTATGGACTTAAGCAAGCATCACGGAGTTGGAATCATCGCTTCGACCAAGTGATAAAAGAAAATGGATTCACTCGATCGGTCGAGGAACCATGTCTATATATCAAGTCGAGTGGGAGCAAGATTGTCTTCCTAATATTGTATGTTGACGACATACTCCTGATTGGGAATGACATACCTCTCTTAACTTCGGTGAAAGTATGGTTGAAAAACCATTTCCAGATGAAAGATCTGGGAGAGGCGCAAAGAATTCTGGGCATCCGTATCTATCGAGATAGATCACGTCGGATGTTATCTCTCAGTCAGGAGTCTTACATAGACAAAGTCCTAGAGAGATTCAGCATGACTAACTCCAAGAAGGGGTTCCTTCCTATGGCTCCAGGGGTGCATTTGAGCAAGTCTCAGGCACCAGAGACACCGGAAGAGAAAGAGCGCATGACACGGATTCCTTATGCTTCGGCTATAGGATCAATCATGTATGCCATGATATGCACACGTCCGGGCGTGGCATATGCATTGAGTATGACAAGTCGATTCCAACAAAGAACCAGGTGAACCACATTGGTTGTCTGTCAAGAACATTCTTAAGTACCTCCGGAGGACTAAAGATTGGGCATTGACTTATGGAGGCGAACAAAAGCTATGCGCAACCGGTTCTGCAGATGCTAGCTTCCAAACGGATCGAGATGACTCGAAATCTCGATCTGGATTCGTTTTTACTCTTAATGGCGCTGCAGATCACCGGAAGAGTTCGAAACAAACTGTTACAGCAGATTCTACGACTGAGTCCGAGTACTATGCCGCGTCTGAAGCTACAAAGGAAGCGATATGGATGCGTCAATTCTTACATGGGCTCTCTGTAGTGCCTAGTTCGAATGACCCGATCACCATCTATTGCGACAATAGTGGTGCCATCTTCCAAGCTAAGGAGCCAAAGTCTAGCAACAAGTCTAGACATGTACAACGGAAAGCTCATCTAATCCGGGATTACGTGGAGCAAAAGACAGTAGTGATAGAAAAGATTGCTACTGATGATAACATAGCAGATCCTCTCACTAAAGCATTACGACAAGATAAGCATGAAGGGCATGTTAATTCCATGGGAATTAAACGTGTTCCTAAGTTGTAGTACTCTTTTATGGATCAGATTCATACTCTCTTGTACTCTATACGACATCATCGTTTTGATATTTTATATACATTTTGTTTTTTCATGTGGAATTGTACGACAATTTTGAACACCACAAAGTGAACTGAACAAACATTATATCTTTTCAGTCCTTAATTGCCCACATGAGCTGATAACTCTGGCAATTATTTTGTGACGTTGGTTGATGGTGGGTTCAACGCGCCATAAGTCAACCGGTTGACTGACCAATCACAGAGGCGATTTATACGGATATTTCGTAGGACACTATTGTGACATCGACGTGGAGTCCTAAATGTTTTATAACATTCGTTGCCCGGTCGTGGATAGGACTTCCATGGTGATCCTTAGAGTCGAATCTCTTGACTATCGACTGTCTCTTGAGACTACGGCAGATTTTGGGTGACTTTGGTTTCTTTCTCACGGTCATCCGTAACAGGGGGCCAAGTAGATTTTTTCTCGGTCATTTCATGCGTGCTTAGATCGGAAGGAGTCGAGTTGAAGGAAATATTCAGCCTTTATCGGTACTCGATATTTCTCGGGGCCACTCGAGGAGTCAGAATCGAAATGCATGGCCATGCTCGGATACGGATTCGTTTTATCAGTTAAGTTACTCTCTAGTCGGGGAAACCACTCTAGATACAGATCGATTGTAAAATACGACCTTTGCGGATCCGGATCTGCAAATTGTTTTACATTGAGTGGGAGAAATTTTTAAATGAATATGAGAATCGGTTATCGCACATACACTTGTACGGACAAGTGGGAGTTTGTTGGAGCTTGTGTCCTCCGGTTAGTGCGGATAACGTCATTGCACATACACTTGTACGGACAAGTGGGAGCTTGTTGGGGTTGGTGTCCTTAACAATTAGTGCAAGGACTTATAAACCTCTAAAAGGATCAAAGGGCATACTTTTGGTATTATTATCGGTTGATCCACGTTTATCAATAACGGTTGGCTTGCTAGATAAGTTTGACGTTATTGTCATACGGATGGCGGTGATCAACTGGTCCCTAAAAGTCACACCTATAGGATACGTTTGAGAGACGTGACAGTATGGAAATACAATCATGTAGATGCCAAAATTGACTAACCAATTAGTCCGAGTTATTTGACTAGTAATTAGTCAAATATGTGATGTTGAGATATTATATTTAATACGGATTAAATATCATGGGCTAAGGCGAATTAACCATTAATTCGTAAAAATTAAATATAAACGATTTATATTTAATTAAATGTATATTGAATATAATTATACAATACTTTTGCTTTGTCGGACACGAATTAATAATTCACTAACCCGTATTATTAGGCGATGCCTTAATTTCCGATAACCGATAACAATTTATAATATAAACCCGTCATATACATTTTAGCATTTGGCGAACTCGACCTCGAGCTAAAATTAAGAGGAAGTGGAAGCCCACTTCCCCATGCATGCACTCGGTCCGGCCGAACCAAACAAAAGGAGAGACTCCCTCTCCTTTTGACCAAGACAATTTCATTTGCAGAAAAACTAGGGTTTTGAAGAGCATTCTCCTCTGAAAAACCTGAGATCTCTCATCTCGACAAAACTCACATCAGTTCTCCCTATATTGCAAGGCAATCGGAGAACACTGTTCTAGCACAAGGGCATATCTCGGACAAAGTCTTGGGTGTAACGATTAGGAGGAAATCTGCTTTGATTTCTGTTCTTTACGCCACAATTTAAAGGACCCGAGGTTATTTCTTGTTCCTTATCGTTTCTATTGTTTTTATGTTTTATGACAATATTCGCATGTTTAAATTTACGTTATAGTCCTGTAATTAAAGGGTAGTATACGGATATTAACCCACAATCTGTAGTGCCTAGTTCGAATGACCCGATCACCATCTATTGCGACAATCGTGGTTCCATCTTCCAAGCTAAGGAGCCAAAGTCTAGCAACAAGTCTAGACATGTACAACGGAAAGCTCATCTAATCCGGGATTACGTGGAGCAAAAGGCGGTAGTGATAGAAAAGATTGCTAATGATGATAACATAGCAGATCCTCTCACTAAAGCATTACGACAAGATAAGCATGAAGGGCACGTTAATTCCATGGGAATTAAACGTGTTCCTAAGTTGTAGTACTCTTTTATGGATCGATTCATTCTCTCTTGTACTCTATACGAAATCATCGTTTTGATATTTTATATATATTTTGTTTTTCATGTGGATTTGTACGACAAATTTTGAACACCACAAAGTGAACTGAACGAACATTATATTTTTTTCAGTCCTTAATTGCCCACATGAGCTGATAACTCGGCAATTATTTTGTGACGTTGGTTGATGGTGGGTTCAACGAGCCATAAGTCAACCGGTTGACTGACCAATCACAGAGGCGATTTATACGGATATTTCGTAGGACACAATTGTGACATCGACGTGGAGTCCTAAATGTTTTATAACATTCGGTGCCCGGTCGTGGATAGGATTTCCATGGTGATCCTAAGAGTCGATTCTTTTGACTATCGACTGTCTCTTGAGACTAAGGCAGATTTTGGGTGACTTTGGTTTCTTTCTCACGGTCATCCGTAACAGGGGGCCAAGTAGATTGTTTCTGGGTCATTTCATGCTGTGCTTAGATCGGAAGGAGTTCGAGTTGAAGGAAATATTCAGCCTTTATCGGTACTCGATATTTCTCGGGGCCACTCGAGGAGTCAGAATCGAAATGCATGGCCATGCTCGGATCAGATTCGTTTTATCGGTTAAGTTACTCTCTAGTCGGGGAAACCACTCTAGATACGGATCGATTGTAAAATACGACCTTTGTGGATCCAGATCTGCAAATTGTTTTACATTGAGTGGGAGAAATTTTAAATGAATATGAGAATCGGTTATCGCACATACACTTGTACGGACAAGTGGGAGTTTGTTGGAGCTTGTGTCCTCCAGTTAGTGCGGATAACGTCATTGCACACACACTTGTACGGACAAGTGGGAGCTTGTTGGGGCTGGTGTCCTTAACAGTTAGTGCAAGGACTTATAAATCTCTAAAAGGATCAAAGGGTATACTTTTGTATCATAATCAGTTGATCCACGTTTATCAATAACGGTTGGCTTGCTAGATAAGTTTGACGTTATTGTCATACAGATGGCGGTGATCAACTGGTCCCTAAAAGTCACACCTATAGGATACGTTTTGAGTGATGTGACGGTATGAAAATACAGTCATGTAGATGCCAAATTTGACTAACCAGTTAGTCTGAGTTATTTGACTAGTAATTAGTCTAATATGTGATGTTGAGATATTTTATTTAATACGGATTAAATAAAAATGGCTAAGGCAAATTAAGCAATTAATTTGTAAGATTGAATATAAGCGTTTTATATTTAATTAAATGTATATTGAATATAATTATACAATATTGTCTCTGTCGGACATGTATTAATAATTCAACTAATCCGTATTATTAGTTGATGCATTAATATCCGATAACCGATGACAGTTTATAATGAAACCGCGTCATATACATTTAGAATTTAACGAACCGGACCACGAGTTAAAACCAAGAGGAAGTGGAAGCCCACTTCCTCTTGTGGGCTTCGGTTTTGCCGAGTGAGAGAGCACAAAAGGGAGGGTTTCTCCTCCCTTCTAACCTAATCATTTTCATTTGTATGAAAACTAGGGTTTTGGGAATTGTGCCTCTCGAAACTCGGATCTCACATCCAACACAAACTCACAAAACAATCCCCTCGATATTGCAAGGCAATTAGGGGATTCTCTCTAGCACAAGGGCATTACTCGGACATCTTGGGTGCAACAATTAGGAGGGAATCGCTGTTGATTTCTGTTCTTTACGCCGTGCATCAAAGGACCCGAGGTTGATTTCTATTGCTTAATCGTTTCTTTATGATTTTCGTTTTATGACTATAAACTACATATAAATTTTGCGTTATAATCCTATAAAGAAAGGGTTTTATACGGATCTAACCCTACAAAGCCATGCATAAATAGTATTAGTAAATGTTAAAATTGGGATGCTATAATATCGATAATTTATTTCTATCACATGTTTACCTTGTTTTGATTAACCTTTGTTTAGTGGCCATAAGCATTGATTAAGTTTGTTAATTCGTTCTATAAGTCGAGAGGCACGGAATTGAATTAGACTAAACATGTGTTAGTAGACCGACCTAATCATAATGAGAGTTCTCTAGGACCTGATCTATGGTTGACAATAAGACCAAGAGGTGGTTGTCAGGAGACCTAAACAATTGTTGTTATAAAGAATTCTTAGTTTTGGCATGAATATTTACGTATTTGTATGTGTGACCCGACTCCGCTAGACTCCTTTATCATATACTCCCTCCCATCCAAACCAAAGGTAACACTTGCTTTTTGGCATTATTCATGGTTATAGAGAATCTTTGATATTATTCTTAATCTATATGACAAAATATAGTTATGAGAGATCTTGTTTGATTTATCGTCATGAATGCTACAATAATATCAAATTTTTATAATTTTTAATAATGTGTAACTAAAGATATTCACGTTGCAAAACGTGCCTCGGCAAGTGTGATAAAGCAACTGTTACCTTAGGTTTGGATGGGAGGGAGTATTATTTACATCATTTTATTTGCAAATTATCAAACGAAACTAACCAGCCAATTGAAATCGACCTAGATAGAATTCTATTCATAGCATTTCATAACGCAATTCTCGTCTCCTTGTGTTCGACCCCTATTACTAAATTCATTTGTGTCCAGGGTATTTATCTTTGATTAGGTGTGCGATAGCCTATAAATTGCTTTCATATATTCGAAAAATCCAAAAAAATAAAATTGAAAAATTAGAGATTTCATGTTGTGTCCACCTTTATGTCTTCTGCATAATGTCAATCCTCATTGCATTTCCCATTGTAGCTTTTTAAGCTAATGATTAATGCTTATTGACGGGCTTTGCTTGCATGGGGATGTCTTGACATAGTGGGCGTTGGATGGATTTTGGACAAAGTAGACTTGATCTTGACATTGGTAAGTTACATATTTGGTAAGATAGTGCCTCCAAGGGCCAGTGCATCTATACCCGGTCTAATCTAGGTGTGTATAATTTTCTTCTTGGTGTGCGTTACATTAAAATGCACAATTATGGCATTTGTTCCTTATTCTTAGACATGCTATGATAGTTTGCACATGAAGCCTTGTTGTTATGATTTCTCACATGCAGCACCCATTTTGAGCCTTTTCTCACTATATGCTACCCCTTATTTGTTTCATGATACAATCCAAATTACCTACCTTGTTGAGCTAGTAACCATCTTGGTGAGTTTAGGGTGCTCTTGTCATGGGTTGTTCTTAATCTATATTTTTAATCTGAGGTTTCTTGGTTATTGGTTTACTGATTCCCATTGTGGTTTTGAAAGAAAAATGAGCACAAAAAAATGATATGAAAAATGAAGAAAAAGAAAAGAAGTGGAAAAAAAGAAAGATGAAAAGGAAAAAAAAAGCAAAAAGAGATGATATTTGAGCTTCCATGCCTTACGAAAATTTTGAGTTGGGAAGTTTATTCTTGTGCCGAAAAGTGTTAATTTGAGCTATATGCTGCTTTGGTCCAATGGGTTTTTGTTATGAGATTGGTATTGGGTTTATTTAAGCACTCTCTGCCTGTTTGGATGGCTGTTAGCTTGACCTTTAGTTCCACATATCCAAACTTGTCTGTCCACCTTCATACCCATTACCCCTAGCCTCTTTTGTCTCTTCTCTTGGCTTCTTTGTGTGCATTATTTTATAGCATTGTCATGAGGGATTTGGAATATTTACCATACTAGATTGTGGGCGCATTCTCTTGAGTCGTAGATAAGAGAGTGTCACATTCACATATAATTGCCATGTTCATATCATGAATGTGAGTGTTATCCCGTGAGGAGTCCAATGTCATATAAGATCATGCAAAAGTTGAAATGTCTATGTAAAGTCCTTTCGCTACGCCGTCATGTAAATCTCATCCATGTTTTGCATTTTTCCCTATGCCCATGTTGTTTCGGAATTTGATTCTTTGTGCTTTAAAGTTACTAGACGGGAATTGCATTTGGAAGAGATGATTGTTGCTCGTACCCTTGTCCTTATCATACATTATATTGTGTGCTTGCTTGATGACAACAAGGGTTTAGCTTGGGGGAGTTTTATAAGTACATTTTTTTAATAATTTAACTCTCCATTTTAGCTCGAATTATTTGATTATTACACTTCCATTAGTGTATTTATGAGCTAATTCCGTGTTCTAGGTGTTTTTGCTCGTATTCATTACATTTTGTAGGAAATAAAGCCATTAGTAGCTTTTTCCCATCAAATTAGCATTTACCCAAGTTCACGAGTCTAATGAGAGCAAGTCTTGATCGTGCAAGGGCTTTCCGGGAAGTATTGGGGCATTTCGGGAAGAAATTGGAAATCCCGAGCTTGATAAACCAACTTTGGTTGGTGTGCAAATAAAGAAATGAAGTCCAAGTAAAAGCCCAAGCTAAAAGCATGCATTGGATGCCATATGACCCTTATGATGCCTTAGACGGACACATGAATATGTAAGCATTGGATTCCGCATCATAATTAATCAAGAAGTTAAGATGGAATTAATAGAAAAACTAAAATTCCCACGACCCGGATAGGGGTCGGGTGCCTCCGAACGGGGTTGCCTCTCTTTATGTCATTTACGTTTCATCCCCTTGTTCCTATATAACGGATGTTGAATCCGTCATTTGGGAAAACTCCTACATCACTTTTACATGTTTTTCACACACTATTTCAAGTTCTTAGTATAGTTTAGATTAGCTTTCCCTTTAACGTTTCCTTTATATTATAAACAATATCATTCAAGTTATACACAAGTTGCATTTCAAGTTATTTCCATTTGTTATCTTGTTCTTCATTCCTAAGTTATAATTCAATTATCAAGGTAATCTCATTTCTAATATTACTTTTGTTATTCATTTGTCATTTCCATTACTAGTTAGTATGTTCATGTTTATAATTTGATATGTTATTGGTTTAGTTTTAATTATGCAAGAGTAGTTAATTTGTCTAGGGAATAGGGAAGCCATGCATAACTAGTTTTTACAATTATTGAATTAGGATGCTATAGTAATCGTATAATAGTTTCTATCACATGTTTGTATTGATTTGTAAATCTTTGATTGTTCGCCACTATCTTAAATTAAATTTATTAATTCACTTTTATAAGTCGAGAGGCACGAAATTGAATTAGATTATGCATGTTTTAGTAGACCGATCTAGCCATAGCGAGAACTCGCTAGAACCCGTTCTATGGTTAATAATAAGGCCGAGAGGTGGTTGTCATTAAGCTAAACAATTATCGTATTATAAATTTCCTAGTTTGACATGAGAATTTACATAATTTGCATGTGTAACCCAACTTCCCTAGGCTCCTTCTTTATTATTGATTTATTTCATTGCTTTATCATTGTTTTACAAACTCAAACAAATAATCAATCGATAACCGACCTTGAAAAAATTCACTCCATAACAACTTGTTTAGCAACTCCCGTCTCCTTGTGTTCGACCCCTATTACTACATTCATTTGTGTCTAGGGTATTTATCTTTGTTAGGTGTGCGATAGCCTATCAAAGTTTGGCACCGTTCTTGGGGAGCACGGTTTTGTTTGCTAACTAGTTGTTGAGTTTTATCTTGTTTTATTTTGTCCTAGGGAACACTTGTTCCTTGGTACCGTTCTCACGGGTTATTTGTAGTTTTAGTGCCTATTTTTTTGGTAATAAAGCTTGGCCTTTTATATGAATGATGGATTCCGTTTTCGACAACTCAAAGATAAGCCTTTTCACGACTATCTTGATTGGTTCTACTACTTTCACAATGGTCTCATCTCCCCTGGACACATCCTTTATGGGGATTACTTGGGTCATCTCGTGCTTGATGGCATGGATTTTGAGACCCGTGAATTGGCTCTAAACTTGAGTAATGGGAGTGGAGTGTCTACTACCTCATTGAGGCGGAACTTTGAAATTTATTGAATTTCAATTTATGGCGCATCCAAGAGGAGATAAGTACTACAGGCTCGTTTCCGAACAACTTTCTCAAAAGGAAGCGAGACAATGTGAGCTCATTACCTCTCCTTATGCTCTCTCCCAATGTGAATCTTTTCCCCCTAATAACTTTGAATTATATGTTGACGATGACGACCGTCCGACTTTCTCTTTTGAAATTCCCCTTAGTGTCATTCCAATTGAAAATTTAGAGACTTATGTTGAAGAAAATTGTAACAACCAGGATTATAAAACAAGGGAAAAAGTTATATAAAATAAATATCAGAGTACGATACTGAAAAAGGGTCAAGGTGGCGGAAACACCTGACCAATCCGGTTCGCTACTAAATCCAAAACAACTAATACATTATTCAAAGGTTCTTAAAACACAAGGTAAAGTCCTAATTTATTATCCATCTCGCCGCACAGAACTTCCCAGCAAGATATCATCCAAAACAGCAACAAACTGAACAACCTGAAAAGGGGGTCGACAATTCAGTCGGGAGTAACTAGATTCTCTCCCAGTCATGTTTACAACAATTGAATATAATCAACAATCATTAACAAATGAAATGTAAAACCAGTAAACATGCGAGATCATCTATACACATGAAAGACCCAACAAAGCTTACCATGACTTAATCAATCTTAAACGGATGCAAACATGCAAACCTAGACCATATGCAACCACTAGACCATGAACACTTACAAGACTAGTAGCAACAAACGACCTACAACAACCTAAGGTGTAGGGTAATATCCGTATAAAACCCCTTAAAATTAAGGACTATAACGCAAATTATCATGTGATTAATTGTCATAAACGAAAAACAAGAGAAACGATAAAGGAACAAGAATCAACCTCGGGTCCTGTGAATTTCGGCCTAAGAACAGAAATAAATATAAATTTCCTCTTAATTGTTGCACCCAAGATCGTCTGAGACTATGCCCCTTGTGCTAGAAATTACTCTCTAATTGCCTTGCAATATTGAGAGAGCCTTTTTGTGAGTTTTGATGTGAGATCTAGAATTTCAGAGAGAATGCCTCCAAAACCCTAATTTTTGTGCAAATGACAATGATTAGGTCAAAAGGAGAGAGGGACTCTCCTTTTGTTCGGCCAAACCGTGAGCTCAAGGGGGAGTGGGCTTTCCACTTTCTCCTTATTTAATTCGTGGTCCGACTCGTTTCGCTAAAATGTATTTGACGGGTTTTAATTATAAATCATCATTCTATATCGGATATTAAAATATCGACTAGTAAAACTAATCAGTCGACATATTAATACTTGTCCGACAATGACAATATTGTATAATTAATTCAATATACATTAATTTAAATATAACCGTTTATATTCAATTTGCGAATTAACCGCTTAATTCACTTTAGCCGATATTATTTAATCCGTATTAAATAAATATCTCAACATCGCGTTTGACTAATTATTAGTCAATAACTCCGACTAATCGCTTAGTCATATTAGGCATCAACATGACTGTATTTTCATACCGTCACATCTCTCAAACGTATCCTATAGGTGTGACTTTTAGGGACCAGTTGATCACCGCCATCTGTATGACAATAACGTCAAACTTATCTTGCAAGCCAACCGTTATTGATAAACGTGGACCAACTGATAATAATACAAAAGTATACCCTTTAATCCTTTTAGAGATTTATATGTCATTGCACTAACTGTGGAGGACACCAGCCCCAACAAGCTCCCACTTGTCCGTACAAGTGTACGTGCAATAACGTTATCCGCACTAACTGGAGGACACCGGCTCCAACAAACTCCCACTTGTCCGTACAAGTGTATGTGCGATAACCGATTCTCATATCCATTTAAAATTTCTCCCACTCAATGTAAAACAATTTGCAGTTTCGTATCCGCAAAGGTCGTATTTTACAGTCGATCTGTATCAAGAGTGGTTTCCCGACTAGAGAGTAACTTAACTGATAAAACGAATCCGTATTCGAGCATGGCCATGCATTTCGATTCTGACTCCTCGAGTGGCCCTGAGAAATATCGAGTACCTTATAAAGGCTGAATATTTCCTTCAACTCGACTCCTGCCGATCTAAGCACAGCATGGAATGACCCAGAAACAATCTACTTGGCCCCCTGTTACGGATGACCGTGAGAAAGAAACCAAAGTCACCCAAAATCTGCCTTTATCTTAAGAGACAGTCGATAGTCAAAAGAATCGACTCTTAGGATCACCATGGAGGTCCTATCCACGACATGGCACCGAATGTTATAAAACATTTAGGACTCCACGTCGTTGTCAAAATTGTGTCCTACGAGATATCCGTATAACTCGCCTCTGTGATTGGTCAGTCAACCGTTTGACTTATGGCTCGTTGAACCCACCATTAACCAACGTCACAAAATAATTGCCAGAGTTATCAGCTCACTTGGGCAATTAAGGACCAAAAATATAATGTTTGTTCAGTTCACTTTATGGTGTTCAAGATTGTCGTACAACTCCAAATGAAAAACAAAATATATAAATATCAAAACGATGATGTCGTATAGAGTACACGAGAAAATGAAACTAGTCCATAAAAAAAAGTACTACAACTCAGGAACACGTTTAATTCCCATGGAAATAACATGCCCTTCATGCTTATCTTGTCGTAATGGTTTAGTGAGAGGATCTGCTATATTATCATCTGTAGCAATCTTTTCTATCACTACCTCCTTTTGCTCCACGTAATCTGGGATTAGATGAGCTTTCTGTTGTACATGTCTAGACTTGTTGCTAGACTTAGGCTCCTTAGCTTGGAAGATGGCACCTCTATTGTCGCAACAGATGGTGATCGGGTCATTCGAACTAGGCACTACAGATAGTCCTTGTAAGAATTGACGCATCCATATCGCTTCCTTTGCAGCTTCAGACGCGGCATAGTACTCGGACTCGGTCGTAGAATCTCTTTGTAACACTTTGTTTGGAACTCTTC
The DNA here is from genome assembly GCF_048544455.1 of Silene latifolia. Taxonomy (NCBI): domain Eukaryota; kingdom Viridiplantae; phylum Streptophyta; class Magnoliopsida; order Caryophyllales; family Caryophyllaceae; genus Silene; species Silene latifolia. The sequence goes on along the minus strand of NW_027413480.1, from coordinate 19,191 downwards.
CAGTGATCTGCAGCACCATTAAGAGTAAAAACGAATCCAGACCGAGATTTCGAGTCATCTCGATCCGTTTGGAAGCTAGCATCTGCACAGAACTTGGTTGCGCATACCTTTTGATCGCCTCCATAAGTCAATGCCCAATCTTTAGTCCTCCGTAGGTACTTAAGAATGTTCTTGATAGCTATCCAATGTGATTCACCTGGATGCTGTTGGAATTGACTTGTCATACTCAATGCATATGCCACGTCCGGACGTGTGCATATCATGGCATACATGATTGATCCTATAGCCGAAGCATAAGGAATACAGGTCATGCGCTCTTTCTCTTCCGGTGTCTCTGGTGCCTGAGACTTGCTCAAATGCACCCCTGGAGCCATAGGAAGAAACCCCCTTTTGGAGTTAGTCATGCTGAATCTCTCTAGAATCTTGTCTATATAAGACTCCTGACTGAGAGATAACATCCGACGTGATCTATCTCGATAGATACGGATGCCCAAAATTCTTTGTGCCTCACCCAGATCTTTCATCTAGAAATGGTTTTTCAACCATACCTTTACCGAAGTTAAGAGAGGTATGTCATTCCCAATCAGGAGTATGTCATCAATATACAATATTAGGAAGACAATCTTGCTCCCACTCGACTTGATATATAGACATGGTTCCTCGACCGATCGAGTAAATCCATTTTCTTTTATCACTTGGTCGAAACGATGATTCCAACTCCGAGAAGCTTGCTTAAGTCCATAAATGGAACGCTTAAGCTTGCACACTTTCTTAGGATGTTCAGGATCGATGAAACCTTCGGGCTGTACCATGTACAACTCTTCCTCCAAATAACCGTTTAAGAAGGCGGTTTTCACATCCATCTGCCAAATTTCATAGTCATGAAAAGCGGCAATCGCTAAGATAATCCGAATGGAACGCAAATGACTACGGTGCAAAAATTTCATCGTAGTGCAAACCTGGCACTTGGGTGAAACCTTTAGCAACTAGTCATGCTTTATAGATATCTTGTTGACCTTCCAACGAATGCTTTATCTTGTAAAGCCATTTGCATTGAAGGGGACGAACCTTAGCGGTGCAAGTCAACAAGATCCCATACGTTGTTCTCATACATGGAGTCCATCTCAGATTGCATGGCCTCAAGCCATAGCTTTGAGTCGGAACTAGTCATGGCACCTTTATAGGTTGCGGGTTCACTACTCGTTAAGAGCATAATGTCATCTATGTCATGTTCCTCGACCATACCTATGTATCTGTCCGGAGGAATAGAGACTCTTCTCAACCTCCTAGGTTCCTCAGGAATACTAAACGCAGCCAGGATTGAAGGAACTGGTTCCTCCAATGGTTGCTCGGTATTTGGTTCTGGAACCTCTAACAGCTCGAAGGTTCTATTACTCTTCGCGTTCTCGAGAAACTCCTTCTCTAAGAATGTCGCACTAGCCGCAACAAAAACACGTTGTTCGGTTGGCGAATAGAAGTAATGACCAAATGTTCCTTTAGGATAACCTATAAAGTATGTCTTGACCGATCGCGGGCCGAGCTTATCCTCGTGTCTCCACTTGACATAAGCCTCGCAGCCCCAAACCCGTATAAAGGACAAGTTAGGGACCGTTCCTTCCATAGTTCATATGGAGTCTTGTCAACAGCTTTAGACGGACTTGATTTAAGTATTAGAGCAAAATGACGAAGAGCATAACCCCACAATGAATCAGGCAACACGGTGTGACTCATCATGGATCGAACCATATCAAGTAGTGTTCGATTTCTCCGTTCGGACACACCATTCAACTGAGGTGTTCCAGGTGGAGTTAACTGTAAGACAATCCCACAGTCCTTAAGGTGTTGATCAAACTCGTGTGAAAGATACTCGCCACCACGGTCTGATCGTAGTGTTTTAATCTTTCTACCCAGTTGGTTCTGTACCCGATTCTGGTATTCTTTGAATTTCTCAAAGGACTCACTTTTATGCTTCATCAAGTAGACAAAGCCATATCTACTTAAATCGTTCGTGAAAGTGATGAAATACCTATAGCCTTCTCGTGCGGTAATTGACATAGGTCCACACGCATCCGTATGTATGAGTCCTAATAGGTCAGCAGCGCGCATTCCAACACCTTTGAAGGAAATTCGAGTCATCTTACCAATGAGACATGATTCACACGTGCCAAATGATTGAAAATCAAAAGCCGAGATAGCTCCATTCTGTATGAGCTGTTTAACGCGTTTCTCATTAATGTGTCCCATACGGCAGTGCCATAGATAAGTTTGATCTTTGTCACCAACCTTTAACTTTTTGTTCATTACGTGCAATATTTCAGTGGTCTGATCTAAAACATAAATTCCATTCATGGAGACTGCCTTGCCATAAATCATATCGTGTAACGAGAAAATGCAGCTATTATTCTCTATTACAAATGAAAAACCAAGTTTGTCAAGTGTAGAAACTGAAATAATGTTTTTGGATAGACTGGGTACATAATAGCAGTTATATAAAAATAACTCAAATCCGCTAGGAAGCTGGATCACATATGTTCCCCTCGAGACGGCAGCCACTCGTGCTCCATTCCCGACACGCAGGTCCACCTCACCCTTTACGAGGGGTTCGATGTTTCGAGCCCCGCACATGATTGCACATATGAGAACCACAACCAAAGATCTAGTACCCAAGTTCCGTAACTTGCGTGGTTAATCTCAATCATATGAATAAAAGAAGAAGAAGTAGACATACCAACAGGAGTAACGCGACCTGCTTTTATGTCCTCATGGTATACAGGACATGTACGCCTCCAATGCCCAGTCTTATGGCAATGATGGCATTCCATGTTACCGGTCATGCTCTTTGTTGCGCCTGGTGAGGTGCTCGACTCACCAGGCCCACTCTTACCTGATCCCGACTTCTTAAACTTTGGCTTGCCTACTGCTAGGTCTGCCTGAGCTTTGCCCTTACCCTTGCCCTTGTTTGACACAACGAGAACATCCTTTTTCAGGCTCCCACTAAACTTCATGTCCTTCTCAGTCTGTACGAGAAGGGAGTGTAGTGCATGAGGACTTTTCTTCAAATCATTCATATAGTAATTAGCTCTAAAGAGCGTAAAACCATCGTGGAGTGAATGAAGCATGCGATCAATCACGATGTTCTCACTGATCTTACAATCAAGTGCCTTCAGTTTCTCGACATTCTCAATCATGCTGAGAATGTGTGGGCTAACTGGTTGGCCCTTCTGGAGTTTCGCCTCAAAGAAGCGACAGGTATGCTCATAGGTCACGATTTTCGGTGCTTTCGAGAATTCCTTAGTGAGCGTGGTGAAAATCTTGTTTGCACCTTGGGCTATGAAGCGTTTCTGCAAATTGGATTCCATTGCAAAAATGCGTACGTTCTTTATCGCACCCGCTTCCATGACGAAATCACTATACGTGGCGATCTCGTTAGCTGCAGCCGTGGGGCCTGGGTTTGGCGGGATGGGCTCTATCAAGTATTTGAGCTTCCCGTCAGCAATGGCAACATTCCGTAATGCCGCCTCCCAGTCCGCGAAGTTTGATCCATCATTCTTCAGTCGAGTAGACTGATTCATCTTATTCATGAAGATCCAAAGCCAGGACTCACGGTCCAATGTGGCACTTGGCATTGGGTCGTTCATACGGTCAGCCATTTTGTTATTAGCAGTTTAAATGATCGTGTTCTACACTGAAAAAGAAAGAAAAACAAAACGAAATAAGCAACTCATCGAGGTGATTTAAGTCTAATTAAAATTCATTTTAACGTGTAGACTCATTGCACTTGTATAATCGATCTACCTCAAGAATTACACAAATGATCCCAAGACTCAATTTCTGTAAATTGATTAACCAACTGTTTGGCTAGTTCTACCGTTAGAACTCTCGGTCGATAGATTTCCGTAAATCCTATCTTTAGTCCACCATAATCACAGGATCGTACGAGTGACCATAGTGTTGAGATAAAATAGGTCAATCAGTTCCAACTTACCCGACGTAGAAGGGGTCATATTATGCCTACCGACGAAGAAGGGATTCATTGGGGTTTGACCTATAAAGACTATTCTCAATTTTTGGTTATACGAGGAAGATCCCATCAACTTAGTTTTAATTCATTTTAAGTGAACGAAAATCTAGCATTACGTGAATGAATTAACTTAGGTGATGGCTTAAAAATTTCATGTGACATCTGTATGTCATAGAAAACTAACGCGCGTAACCTCTATATGAGCCGGGTTTTCATGCAAATATTAGATGGTTTGGTTTTAGGCGGAATATGATGCAAACTATCGTTACGATGAAAAACATAAAACAAATGTAAAACGTAAATAAAAGTCCTAGTGTGGCCTATCCTAACAAGATAAACATAATACAACTTTGGAATCTACCGTTGGACCCGAGAAGCTTGTCTTGATGTTCCATCTTGATCCATGCAGCGGGAGTGAGCATCCGATCTCCATCTTTGGTCTTCTCAAAATTACAATTTAAAATTTACAAAATATAAACCTATTTACATTCTAAATTAAAACTGTAATTACAAGGAAAAATCCAAAACGGAGATGCGAGATCTCAAAATACAACCAAGACCGTGTTCCATCATTACGGTAACACGTTCTAATAAGGCCACACTAAGTTACAACCGATTGTAAAATTAAATACGTAATAAAAAAAACATTCATGGCATTCAAAAGTAATGATAAATAAAAATGCATCAACTAAAAGAAAATTTATCCGTGACATAATTCTGTAATTATGTTAAATTTATCCAAACCACCTTTTAACGATTAAAATTATGTGACAAAACCGCTTTTATCATCTAAATTTTTAATCCATTAAAATTCGTTACTTTAAATCGCTTTAAAATAACTAAATGGTACGTAAGTGAACCGTTTCACTATCAAGCGAGTGTACAACATCCGTATAATGTACATATTATGGCCAAAATAAAAATACCGAATTTTTTTTTTTTTTTATCTCGGCTGGACCGAGAGCAAGAAAGGAAAAAAAAATTCCGAAACATCAAAACCCTCGTGAAAAACGAATGAACAAAACAAAACCAATTGCAATTTTGATCTAATTCGTATAAAATTAAATCAACAATTGATAAAACCTTAACATATTGCTATAAAGACCGATTATAATAACAATATGCAAAAATTAATCGAAAACAAAACCAATCGATCGAGACACTACGGTCCTCGATCGATCGAATGATTTTGATCGTTTATAACAAAGACAAGAAAAAAAAAAAAGCAAAGTGTAAAAAAAAAAAATTCGGCCGCACGGTTTTCAAGGCAAAAATTATCGATTCAAATCGTTTTATGAAAATCACGATGAAAAATTTACGTGGCCTCGCTCTGATACCACTTGTAGGGTAATATCCGTATAAAACCCCTTAAAATTAAGGACTATAACGCAAATTATCATGTGATTAATTGTCATAAACGAAAAACAAGAGAAACGATAAAGGAACAAGAATCAACCTCGGGTCCTGTGAATTTCGGCCTAAGAACATAAATCAATATAGATTTCCTCCTAATTGTTGCACCCAAGATCGTCTGAGACTATGCCCCTTGTGCTTGAAATTACTCTCTAATTGCCTTGCAATATTGAGAGAGCCTTTTGTGAGTTTTGATGTGAGATCTAGAATTTCAGAGAGAATGCCTCCAAAACCCTATTTTTTGTGCAAATGACAATGATTAGGTCAAAAGGAGAGAGGCACTCTCTTTTGTTCGCCAAACCGTGAGCTCAAGGGGGAGTGGGCTTTCCACTTTCTCCTTATTTAATTCGTGGTCCGACTCGTTTCGCTAAAATGTATATGACGGGTTTTAATTATAAATCATCATTCTATATTGGATATTAAAATATCGACTAGTAACACTAATCAGTCGACATATTAATACTTGTCCGATAATGACAATATTGTATAATTAATTCAATATACATTAATTTAAATATAACCGTTTATATTCAATTTGCGAATTAACCGCTTAATTCACTTTAGCCAGTATTATTTAATCCGTATTAAATAAATATCTCAACATCGCGTTTGCTAATTATTAGTCAATAACTCCGACTAACTGCTTAGTCATATTAGGCATCAACATGACTGTATTTTCATACCGTCGCATCTCTCAAACGTATCCTATAGGTGTGACTTTTATGGACCAATTGATCACCGCCATCTGTATGACAATAACGTCAAACTTATCTAGCAAGCCAACCGTTATTGATAAACGTGGACCAACTGATAATAATACAAAAGTATACCCTTTAATACTTTTAGAGATTTATATGTCATTGCACTAACTGTGGAGGACACTAGCCCCAACAAGCTCCCACTTGTCCGTACAAGCGTACGTGCAATAACGTTATCCGCACTAACTGGAGGACACCGGCTCCAACATAAGGCACAAAGCTAGCATTGAAGCATAGAAAACATGGTGACACACAATCCACAGCAACAGAAGGCACAAAGCTAGCAACAAAGCATAGCGAATAGAGTGAACGCCCGTTAGAGCGTATAACCACCGCCTCTAACTTGCCAGAGCGTATAACCACGCCTCTAGGCGACGGAGCGTATAACCACCGCCTCCTCCATCGGTGTGGAGCGTATAACCACCGCCTTCATGGTACTATGTATAGCGTATAACCACCGCCTATATGTCTAAGACTGGCCGGACTCTCGGTAAACCGAACGACACTCGGGGAACAGAGCGTATAACCACTGCCTCTGCCCAATCCCGAACATAGACCAAAGAAATCCTGCATCAACGGGTGGCTTTGGTTCATTCCGATAGCACATAATCGTAACTACCGTAATCTATTCAAACTAGCCAACAAACAAATGCACAAAGATAACCGATCGTACTAACATGCGTGAACAACATCACGACCCAACTCATAGGATAGTACAACTGACCATCCTACTTATCATATGAACAAGAGTAACTAAAGATATATGCAAACACAAGGACATAATACGTTGAACACAATACAACATATGAAACAAGTATAAGCAACCAATGTTATAGTAACTTCAACTATAACTTTAACATTAACCATTCAATGTTATAGTAACCCTAACCATAACATAAACTCCGGATGCGAGGTTATAGTAACCTCGACTATAACTTCAACATATACGACTTGAAGTTATACTTACCTCAACCATAACCTTGGCACGAAGCTCAAAGTTATACTAGTTCCAACCATAACCTTGAGCCATAAATCTCGGAACGTTAGTTCCAGCTATAACCTTAACTCGTACTTCAACGTTATAGTAGCTCCAGCCATAACTAGAGTAGCCACCCAAAGTTGTATTAACTTTATCTATAACTCATGAATCATCATCAAGGTTATACTAGCTTTAGCTATAACTTTGCAGAGCACTCTTTGCCGCCTATCATGCCGCCATTAGGGTTTGATTTGGAAACCCTAATTACGCTCATGACACCCATAATAAACATATATACAACATACGATATATAATTAATGCATAAAAACATATACAAACATGAAAAAACATAATTAACGTGATAATAAACAATCTAACACGTACCAATCATACAAGACAATCATTAAATCATATTAATTACATCAATTGGCACAAACACAATTAAAAGGAAACACCTAGTTACCTTATTAGCAATTAATGATGCACAATAATGAAAACTTTCATAAGAAAACGATCAACAAATTATGTTTAAAATACCTTGCAAACGGATAATTTGAGAAAAGAATAAAGGAATAAATTAACGAACAAATCAACAAGTGCGTTAATAGTTAGTTAATACGACTAATTAAACTAAGTCAAAAAGAGAATTCAGATGCATCGCGTTAGTCGCTGCTTAGAATAGCGAGCGGTTGCCGCGTTTGTTCTCGACCTGAATTCGCTGTGAAGCCGAATTGCGTACTGCTGGTAAATTTAAAGATTGATTAAAATTATTTACTTACGGAAGTAATAGCGCATTGTTTACATGTGATTAAGGTCATAAAAACAATAAAACATGATGAAATGAATTAATTACATGGATGAACGACCATTACGGACGAACAGTCAAGCAACATGATGAATTAATACCAACGGCTAAACATGTGAATAAACAGATGAAAAATATGTCAATGGTTAATCTAAAACTCAATATAACAAATCAATTTCAAGCAACCACAATGAGTTCATATGACTTGGTTTAATTAATGACGAATTAAACATGTTAATGAATGATAAATAATATGTGAATTGCTATGATATTGTACCAAAGAATAAAGAACAAACGAACGAAATAAAAGTGACGAATTACGTGAGGCTATTGAAGAAGAAAGGAATCATGTGTGTCTCATTACTAAGAGCGCAGCGTGAACCGCGCTTCCAAGAGCAGCAGCTGTCGCGCCCTTCTCGACGCCTGCTCACTGAAACTGTGAAAAGGGTTTTTAAACAAGGTTTTATAAATCGTTTTGTATTTTTCTAATATAAACCTTACAATTGTGATACAAAAAGTAAAATAATAAATGAAAGAGGAAATTACACCCTCGACTTCACATGTCGACGTGAATCAGATGAACTAAGATAAATGACAGATGTCTACAATGTAAAGCGCCGTAAGTGCGGAAATTAAAGGAGATTGATTGCTGAGCTGATTGCAGGTCAAATTGGTTCATGCAAACTGCTGATACTGGAGGATCCAGCCACGGATTTAATGTTCAAGCACGTAGGCGCCAAAAGTAAGAACAAAAGTTCAGAATGCAAAGGAGCAGAGAAGAGCGGACAATTGCGTTGAGAAAGGAGAGCGAAGGCTCCTATTTATATTAATCACGTGAAGGAAATTGAAGTGAATCTTTAAAGACATGAAAAAGAACAAAACTACGTTGCACAGACCTAGCTAAGAAACACCTGCTCTGAAGAGGCGCAAAGACCGCTGCCCCAGCTCAAGTGGTTTCCTCCCAAGGAAGAAAGATTCGCGGTTATTATGGGAAGGACTGGGACACATGGTTTTCTATACTAATATTGATGAAATTACCAAAGAAGATCAGTGGAAATATAAAATAATGAATAGAAATATCCGGAATATTCCAAACATTCCTGACTGGGATTTAACAATTGACGTGGGGTGAAGACTAAGTAGGCCTTGACCTAAATGTACTCTAATTACCACGAAATGATCGACGACATCGACACAACTAAGAGGCATTGTTTGAGCAATTACCACGAGTAACTTATGAACTGTCATAAATCGCTCACACTACAACATGTGCCCAACGGTGGTTTGCGGAGGCAGAATTAGTATCTACAGAGAGCCCTGATCGGTAATGCCTACCGTGTCAATCAAGATTACAACTCGCCGAACACATGATGCCAGGCGGCCTGTGGGTTCAACTAACTAATTATTGCCGGAACATTTTAGAGTTCTGCCGACCATCGGGAGGGTCGCCAAGTCCATTAGACTACGAAGATTTCACACCATAAGAAGAGACCATACCGGCATTTTTCCCGAGATGCGCCCGGATGTGAGCAAGGCAAGACCTGAAGATATATACATTTGGTGCTAGGCGTGGGGACCCACAAAGCATCGGGTGAAGGAGGCCCTTTGATATAAGTTTAAACTGTGCGTAATTCAAGGCCTCGAGTGTAGAAACTCTACCTGAGCCTTGGGAACTATAGGAACGACATTTTTATCACCCAGGGGAAACAAGGGCATTGAAGTAGCGTGACACAAAGCGGAACCGAGGAGAAATCGCTTGGGTAGTTTTCACAAGAAATATTGATGTAGCATTGTGTGGAACTCACGAGGAGAAATCGCTAGGTAGATGTTAATCTCCATGCCCGTAGGGAAAGTCTTTTCATACTTCCTCAGCTGGGAACATAATGAAGGCATGTCGCACCGTGAAGGGAATATCTCGTCACAGACAAACAAAGTCTTGGAAGTGACAAACGGTGAAAATAATTGTTGTTGGCTTGGAAATGCGGGTCAAAGATAATTGCCAAACGGAACTGCAAGATAAAATAGTATTTGGGAAGAGGCGCACTAAAGATGGGCCCACTAATCTAACTCATAACGAATTTACCGTAGCGAGGTAACACTAAGAGGCGCAGCGCCTTTGAAGAGGCGCAGCACTGGCCTGCTCTCAAGGGTGTATCTTCTCGCAGAAAACGCCACATGAACGGTATTATTTTACTTATTTCAAACACAAATTCATCATTTTCTCTCTCAAATCTCAACCATTTCGCCAAGGTTTGGATCCGTGTTTGCATTAATCATGATCAATCGAGGTATGTGTCTCATTCTTGCATTACCTCTATATTTGTTCACTAAAAATTAGTGGTTTATGACCCACTAATCGGTAATTTGGGCTTTCCAAACAACACAAATTGATATTAGAAACGACAATTGGTATATAAGAACATAACCATGTATTTGTTTCACCTTGAGTTTTGAGCCTTGAGTGAATTTGAGACGCTTTCACAAAGCCTAAATCAGAAATTGCGCCAGTAGCCTTAGGATTGCCCATTATGGCGCTGATATTTGGGATCCTTGGATGATGTAAACTTCCACCATCTCAGAATTTTGGTGTTTATTTTCAGGACACCTTCTAGCAATCGCTGCTATAACTAAATGCCGCCACAATTTAACCGGAACTAGGCTTCAACTAGGGGTCGATTGGACTCTAATTGGCCAATGAGTGGATCAAGCTGGGAATATGCCAAAGATGGCAAGAAAAGAGTGATTTCTGCTTTTCCGGATAACTAAGATCCCTTAACCGCTACCACACGACGCCACCTAAATTATTAACGTCATAGTGATTTACTTACTTCCCGGAGAGCTCCCATGTTAGACGCTGCGCCAGGAGCTTCACCGCGCGTGATACTGGGACGCAGGTCCTAGAGCAGGGAGGAGGAGGAGGTCCCTAGGACGGGCCAAGCAGCGCAGGGAGGTCGCGCCCGAGAGCAGCCTGGGCGCTGGTCGACTGAGTGAACCGTCGTTTAGAGTCACCGCCCCACAGACGGCAAGAGCTGGTAAATAGGAATTCACTACTTATCAAAATTTTCTTTTCGCTCAACGGCGACATCTTCAATTCTCTAATACAAAACTAAAGCAAATCATAATAGAGGCCGTGGAACACGTCATTTCTGCCACACGATAAATGCGTCATCAAGCAAAGAGCGCCATGATTTAGCGAGCGTTTCGTGCTTTTGGTAGCTCTGATGGGATAGTAAGAGGAGAAGCTACGGGCACCTACCGTCCGTGGCTGGGACCGATTTCGGGGACACCACTTCCACCTTCATGCCTTTCGCGAGGAGTCATCAGAGACTACGGCATGATTTCCTGGTTCCGCCGATGGGTCTTATCGTGGAGTGGTCGGATTGCCGCGAGGGTGGACTCGCCGATAGGAGGTTGATCTACTGAACTCAGCCGAGGTCACAGCCAGCACGGCTGTCAGCCTCCCACGTCGAGATTACTTTGCGGAAAGATCCCGCGCCGATCGACGGACGGCTCCTCCTCCCTGCATGCACTGAAAGAGGGCTCGCTTGGTCAGAGCTTCGTTTTCATTTACCTCGAGATATGAGGTAGCCGCTCTTTCCCCTCCTTTCACCGAGCTCCTAGGGCGCTGACTGGGTCACCTTGTTTTATGTCCTCATTTCATGAGGGCCATGGTTCGTCTGGTCGATGGAGAAGGGGACTTTCTCCTGCGCCGTCAGCACTGACTACTGAGAGGTATGAACTCTATCACGAAATCAATTCCCTTTCTTTATCAAATCACGAAGATCGTTATTGATCATCTTTACTAACACAGCGTGGGGTGTACTTCCTATCGCTCCTCGCGCCAAGAGATTGAGCCACTGAGTAGGCTTATCCCGTCGTGAGGGATTGGGTGATGTAGACGAGAGCAAGCTGCTTCCTTCAAAAATGGCGAGACGTGAACAGCCACCAGACAATAAGCATTCACTTATATTCATTTTGCTTCTTTCATCGCTTTTAATCCATCATAGAATGATTCGTTGCCTTGTCGCCACAGACGGCGGAGGCACGCCGAGCCCCTTCAGGTCGAGGTCCCACCTGTGGAGTTTCGAGCCATTGCCGTTGGAGGACGCCATGGGTCACGGTGGCACTACATGCTGGGCCGGACTAATGATCCTCCTAGACGATGTCTGGGAGCCTTCGAGGCGCAGAGAGGGGTGACTGGCGCAACATGGTGGTGACGCCTCCTTCCTGGTGAGGACTACTTACCTTCTACGAGAGGCTGGGCATCGGCTCTGCCAGAGTATTAGATTGTCTTATTTAAACATCGACAATGAAATATCGAGGTCGAGGCACTGGCACGATCTCTCAGAGTACCTGAGGATGAGTACACCTGGACACACGAGACGACGCCTATGCCACTGCACGAGCTGACGTACTGTAGGGATGCTTCGACGCACTGCAGCATCTCGATTCGAGGGTGGTTTCAATTTGTATAATTTTTTGTAAGAACATTATTCTGATTGAACTTTATTCAATTACTGAGAATTTTTGAAAATGCAGTCGCGCTCTGCCAGCGCATGAGGGTGGCCAACGGTTAATAGCTATCAGCCGCCGAGTAATTTGTTTCATGTGTCAGAGGTCGTCAAAGGAACTCAGGCCTATTTCATTTTGAATTTTGATTTTCCAACTACTGAAACGCATTGACACAGTTTTCACCTGCCACATAGACCGCAATGAGCTTAGTAGAGTTGGCTCGGCTTCCCTGAGACACCGCTTGTCGAGTTCTGGTTCGAGACGCAGATTGATGCTCACACAGGTCATGGAGGTCGGAGGTGACCAGCAGAGTTTTGTCTAGTTTTTGTTTACTTTCTGACATTTGTACATTTTGGACCTTATTTTACATTTGTCAGCTCGGCCTTGTTGTACATTTCTTGTTATATGACTATCAAAGTTTCCTGGCTGGTTGCGTTGGTACAGCTTTGAACAGTTTGCAGATGACGGGTTTACGCCAAGTGCCGAATGAAATCACGCAGCGTACATCTCGTATATACACATGGCCTCAATAGCGCAAAACAAAGACTCAAAAGCACGCAAAATGCAAAAATTTAAAATTCTGCTTGAAATGACCGATGGGAGGCTACTCCCAAAAAAATAGGAAACCTATAAGTTAGAAATGAAAGAAGAATGTAGAAATGAAATTAATATATAAATGTTAAAATTTATAATGAAAATTACTTAAAATAAGGCGAATTAAAATGAGAACAATGAATTAAAATGAAAATTATTTCCTAAAAATAAATGAATGAAATGAAAATTACTCCCAAAATGAAAAAAGTAAGTGCAGGCGAAAATGTCATGTCGCTTCGGCGTGTGTCTACAATTTAGAACATCGTTGCACTCCACGCATTTACTAAATAACACCAAGAATAGGAAATTATTCGCCATGATCCAATCGAACTTAATTTGCTTGCGAGGAAGAGGCGCAACACGCCGCATGTGTATGTCCTGCTGGTACGTCACAAGACTGGTGAGGTGATCCCCCGTTTCTCCGGCCTCATTAGCAATGGAGCCAGCAGAGCCCACTTGTTGTGTCTAGAGATCCTCAAGGCTTGGATGTGAGTTACACTACACACCAGATTAAAGTCCCGCCATCCCGCAGCAAAGACTATTTTTTTTGCTTTTTCTTTTTTTCGCTCGCTTTTTTTCATTTTTTTCGTCGCTTTTTTCTTTCTTTTTTTTTATGTCTAATACCTGATTTAATTAAGGAACGGCTTCATCATCGAAATCTGGGCCACGCTCATTCCCACGTTTCGCCATCATGATGAGCCCGCTTATATGGTGGATCAATCGCAATTATTGGGAGAACAAATCAAAAGAGATGGCCCCTTGATTAGGGTGGATTGTACGGTGGACTCTGGCCACCGAGTGCCTCGCAATCCTACTTCGATCCTCGTGCGTGACCGAATTCATGGTATCTTCCCAAAGGTCGAGAGACAGTTGGGCCACTATCCCGCTTGACATCTCCGGGCACGCGCCTACAGATAGTCGAGGAGTGGGCTACAAATGGCCCAAAGAAACACGTGGTTCTCAATCCTTCCGCTGGGTTTTATGGGGTGTTTGATTCTTATTCACACAGAGGAGCTACTTACTCAAGGGCGCGAAGATTGAGGAAGCACAGCCTGCCAGGTGGAAAAAGAGAAAGAGAAGCATCTCATCGTGAGAGGAGTGCTACTGTCAGCCATCCTTGAAGAGACCGAAGACCTCTCCCGCCGCGGGCCGGTGGATTGCAGACAAGCCGAGGTCTCCCGTTGGCATTAGTCCGCGGCGAAGAGCCGGCCCTGTCATCGTGAGACAAGAAGTATGACAAGAATGACAAGGGGCAAAGGAAAGACGGAGGAATAGCGAGTCTTTTATTATTATTTACTCCCTCCACTCTCTATTATCTTCCCTCTTTCCTTTTCACAAGTTTGATTATCTTCCTTCTTTCCTTTCTGGTAAGTCATTTTATTAATTTCTCTCCTAAATCAACAACCTTAATATTGGTCTATTCTTTTATTCATCATTCATTCTTTATTATTTTCTCACTCATATTTCACAACTTGGCACATCAGATTCTTTCTTCCTTAATTCTTGTGCCCAAAAGAAAGGGGAAGGAAATAGGAGGGAGTATTATTATTATTGTCATGTAATAAAGGTGGGGTTTTTGAATCCTAGCTTTTATTTATTATGTTAATTATTATTATTTAGAAAAAAATGAATGAAAGGTTAAATGTTATGAATCAAGTAGGATTTTCTATTAATTTTACAAATTCCAAAATGCAATGCAAATGTCCTTCTATTTACACTTTTTAGAATAATGGTCAGATCCTCAGAAAGGATTGTTCACGATTCCATTTAGAAAATGAAATCAAATTACAGAATTAGTAAATGTAAAAGAATAATCGCTTAAGCAGCCAGAATTTGTAAACAGCATGAGCTTTGCTACTCTAAGGCAAATGTAGTTTATTTGATGATACGTGAGACGACAAATTTGCTAAGATGCAAGAGCAAGGTGACGTTAGCTTTATTTCAGCCTGGCCAGGGGCTTTTAAAGCACAAGAGCTTACACGTGAGGTTACGCGAGGCGCTGTTCCTAATCTAGGCGACACCGCTCTGCTGGTCAAGGTTTTTTTAAGAAAACTCATTCTGACTACTACATTTAACCACACTGAAGTAATGGGATTTGACTAGAAATGTCTAGGTTTTGATTTTCAAATGGCTGAAAAGAGCTCTCTAACCGACACTTCAAGTCTCCTTCCTGATGTTTTCTCGCTTAACCCTTGTTGAAAGCTCGCTTGACATTTGACATGCGCAAGGCGCAGAGCTCACGTCATCTAGGAGGATGCAGTTTTTCATATCTACTCTTCCAATCGGCGGATTTGACTGAAAACACGCAAGGATGGCATTCTACTTGACGGGTTGTACAATGGCCGTGAGGTCAAATACATGGTAGCCCCAAGGCCCTACGATGTACCATAATGGTATCTTGCTTGCCACCCTCGAGTAGTTGTCAATCATTTTCTTGAGAATTGTGACAATGCTCTGCTGCTCACTGCGCTAGTTTGTGGTCTATAGGGCGAAGAGTGGTGATGCTCACTTGTTGCCGTAGACTATGTAGAAGCCGCTTCTACCCATTTGGTGAAATAGTCACTGCCACTAGAGAAATGATTTCCTGTCTTGGCCAAGCACTTCTCCGATTATGCTCCTCAGTGTAGAATGGCCAAGGAGGCGATGTCATCGTATAGAGCAATGGCGAGGGATATGTCATGAGCATTCCTAATATTTAAACAGGCAATGTCTACATGGTTTGATGCGTAATTGTAACTAATAATACCAAACGTGGTGATTTTCATCATACCACTACGAGACCGTGACTTATCGTGGATCGACTTCTTCCATCACCCGCTACCGTCAGGAATGACTGGTAACGAGGACACTCAAGCAGCTGTATAACGCCCTGCATGAGAACGTATTGGGAAGCTTTGTGCGTGATAGCACGTTGTCCCTCTGTCCATCGTGATAGATACCATTGAGTTTGAAATTTATCTGCTTCTGGAACCATGGTTCCCTGTACTTCATCCCAGATTCAGGATAGTCACTCATCGCACACATAAAGGTATTTCCCACCATGTTGTCTGTATGTTAATCAGATGCTGCAAGAGCATCTAAATTGATTTTCTCTCGAGGTAGGTGCACATGACACGTGATCAAAGAATTGGGCGATTCTAGTTGATAAGGTGTTAGGCTTCGCTCATTTCAACCGAACTGGTTGATGATCAGATGACCCTGGAGACGTTTGGTCATCGCCGCCAGTCCAATGACAAGCTTTCAGATCATTATTTGTCACCTCAAGTCGAAGCTTGACAGAGATTGGTAGTTTTCAAGAGAACAGAGCAACACTCCTATTCCAACTTCAAGTTGATGCTCCATCAAGTAAAGGCCTCGTGAGTCAAGATCATTGGGAGTATATCCATCGAATGCAATGTTATCTATTGCTCAGGCTGCTGGATGGGATTTCACGAAGAACGGTAACGCACTTTTATAACTTTCAGAGGTAATGCGATTTGATCAATTTGAGAGCATCAAAGTCCATCTTTGCTAAGAAATCACACGGTTAAGGTGTATTTGACCTGATCCATTTGGAGTATAATTACTCAGGAGTAGCCTGAGCATGTAATGCGACGTAGCTTCGTCTGCCACGCCAGGCATATCTTTTTCGAGTTGTGAAGTATTTGCATCAGACCCAAGAACTTCATGTAGATAGCCCTTTTCTTCACTTCTGTTGAAGCACATGGCACCCATGGTTTCACATTACCGTGAGATATAAACCAAGAGGTCGATCTTGTCGAGGTGAGCACTGTGGTTTAGACAACACTTGTCTCACTGGGCTGTTTAATCTGCCATCTCACATGGTGTGACCTCATTTTAAGCTTCTTGAAGATAGGCCGTAAATCACGTGTGAGTTTCATATGAATCGACTTAAATATTGCACTTTCTAGGAATCCTTCACTTTTTCTGTTTGTGGTTGTGGGATTTACACAATAGGGCCTGATCTTGAAGGTCTATTTCTACCTCATGGTTAACTATTTATCCCAGGAGTTTACTAGATGTCACCCCAAATGTGCACTTCTGAGGATCGAGCCTCTGCTGCCTGTTTCAGCACCCATAAGGTTCGCAATGCCTTCTATCCTGACTTGACGACTATGTCGCTTCACGCCCAACTTCTTTGTGCATCAAGTTGTGTAAGAGTGAATATAAAGGCTGATATAGTTCAAGCCGATCAATCCAATCCGGGTGATGACCAGATAGTAATAGGTTCTTACTGAAAGACAAAGGCGGTCTTATGTATGTCTTCTATGGCCATCTGATTGATTGATAACTGTCCAACCATGAAGATAGTACGCGTGGTCTCGCAAGATTAACCTACTATGTCACAGTGTGGGGCAAGTCATCTTGCATCACTTGTTTAAGTCCTCAAATCAACACAAACACTGATTTCCATCCTTTTTGGCACAGTATCGTTGGCAACAGCCATCAAACTTTGATGAACCTAGTTTTGAATTGCTGATTAACTTCTTCCTGAATATATTCATTCCGTTTCATTTTCACAAGCCAGTTTTACGTGTTTGAAAACTGCTTAATTCAATTTGTTCTATTATATCCTATTGATCATAGGTATGGTGACCAAGCTAAACGCCTTGAATCATTTAGAGGCTCAAGAAACGGCTCTTTCAGAGTCGTGTCCCTATCCTAAGTTCGGGGTTCTAGTCTTGCTCATCACGGGTTCTGTCTCGTCATCGGTCCCCTCTTCCTATAGTATTTTTACACAAGGCTTCACTGAGGTCTGGTTCATTATTCTCTGATCATCGTGAATGCACTGCACTCAAGATAATAATAAAAAGGTAACTATCTATATTAAAGTTTGAAAGTTGAACAATAGCTTGACATCTGTCAAGTGTAAGGGACAACACAATACATTACCAGGCTAAATATAGAAACAGTGGAATGGGGATCAAAATTTCTGCACTCCGACTCCGAACTTACCTAACTCATCGCTCTTCTCATGTTCTCAGCCCTTCTTCAGCAGAGCTGAAGAGTCTTCCTTGATTGTTGGTTCACTGATTTTTCATCCTTTCTCAACATTCGCGGTCAGGATTAACGCGTGTCAGACTGCTTCCTAAGTATCAGTACGATCAACTCGTCAACAAATCGACCTTCTCCAACAGAATAAGAATATTCGCTTGGCATGCTGGTGCTTGACGGGTTGACTGCAGGGAACCGCTTTCGGAGGGACAAAGAGTGATCTTTTCTGATTCCGCTAGCTTTTCTCTCGAGATAACGCTGGCGTCTGAAACGGAAAGAGTTGAGACTTCCTTCTTATCAGCACCATTTAGGGTAGGAGATAGGTCGGATGGACTCCACGACTTACTTAGTTTTAACAGCAAAGTATCTCGAGAACCTCCTCTTAGTGGTTTGTACCATCAGCAAGAATCATGTTTCCCAGGGGGCAGCTAAGCATTTTCCTGATAGGGTTCAGCGTTATCTGGTAAGTATCCTAGATTTACATACAGATCACTTGTTTATAGATCATACAGGTACAATTCACTTTCGACGCCACGCTTCTGAAGCCCCCAAGCTCAGAATGGATCCTGCAAGACTTGATTATTTGACTTCTTTGATTATTGTTTGATGCAAGACGGGCGATCGCCACTATCACATTGAACTTGATCTTTGATAGTAATCCGTCTTCCTATGGCGTTGTTGAAGCTTCGATAACCACCATTTGGAGTTAACTCGCTTCAACTGGTCTCATGCTATGGTTAGTTAACGAGTCCTACTAACTTTCGTCACCATCATACGTTAACACCTGATTGTAGTCCAATCCAATAATTTTCGCCCATAATTTGCTGCCATGACGCTGACCGCAGAGCCATCATTCACAATGTCATGCGTAAGGCCATTCTTAGACAATGATGTGCTGGATGAGAGCTGTTGTGACGGCTAGTGCCAAAAGGTGGCACCACCGAAAGTATTGTGTTACTTAATCAAGTACTCGGGAATAAGTTGACTTATCTTCGTGTTGTGCCATATTTAGTTTGGCCAAAGCTTGCGCAGAAGCTTGGCGATGTGGAATGAGCTAATAATTGTCGACCCGAAAGATCACTGTAATTTGCCGAGCAAATGATCGCGAGTCATC